>NW_021822992.1:3442110-3497110 GCF_901001165.1 Salmo trutta
GTCCCTCTATCTCCGTCTCCCCCTCTCTCTCTCTCTCTCCCTCTCCGTCTCTCCATCTCTCCCTCTCTACGTCTCTGTCTCTCCATCTACGTCTCTCTCTCTCCCTCTCCATCTCTCCCTCTCCGTCTCTATCTGTCTCTCCATCTCTGTCTCTCTCTCCTCTCAGTAGTAATATAATGTGCTGTGTTGCTCTCTCCTGCCCTCACCTTCAGCCCCTCAGTAGTCCTCTCGGCAGGACAGAGCTCTATCATCTAATGAGAAAGAATACCATTCAAATCAAATCAAATGTATTTATAAAGCCCTTCTTACATCAGCTGATGTCTCAAAGTGCTGTACAGAAACCCAGCCTAAAACCCCAAACAGCAAGCAATGCAGGTGTAGAAGCACGGTGGCTAGGAAAAACTCCCTAGAAAGGCCAGAACCTAGGAAGAGACCTAGAGAGGAACCAGGCTATGAGGGGTGGCCAGTCCTCTTCTGGCTGTGCCGGGTGGAGATTATAACAGAACATGGCCAAGATGTTCAAACGTTCATAAATGACCAGCAGGGTCAAATAATAATAATCACAGTAGTTGTCGAGGGTGCAACAGGTCAGCACCTCAGGAGTAAATGTCAGTTGGCTTTTCATAGCCGATCATTGAGAGTATCTCTACTGCTCCTGCTGTCTCTAGAGAGTTGAAAACAGCAGGTCTGGGACAGGTAGCACGTCCGGTGAACAGGTCAGAGTTCCATAGCCGCAGGCAGAACAGTTGAAACTGGATCAGCAGCACGGCCAGGTGGACTGGGGACAGCAAGGAGTCATCGTATTAGGTAGTCCTGAGGCATGGTCCTAGGGCTCAGGTCCTCCGAGAGAAAGAGAGAAAGAGAGAATTAGAGAGAGCATACTTAAATTCACACAGGACACCGGATAAGACAGGAGAAATACTCCAGATGTAACAGACTGACCCTAGCCCCCCGACACATAAACTACAGCAGCATAAATACTGGAGGCTGAGACAGGAGGGGTCAGGAGACACTGTGGCCCCGTCCGATGATACCCACGGACAGCGCCAAACAGGAAGGATATAACCCCACCCACTTTGCCAAAGTACAGCCCCCACACCACTAGAGGGATATCTTCAACCACCAACTTACCATCCTGAGACAAGGCCGAGTATAGCCCACAAAGATCTCCGCCACGGCACAACCCAAGGGGGGGGCGCCAACCCAGACAGGAAGACCACGTCAGTGACTCAACCCACTCAAGTGACGCACCCCTCCCAGGGACGGCATGGAAGAACACCAGTAAGCCAGTGACTCAGCCCCTGTAATATGGTTAGAGGCAGAGAATCCCAGTGGAGAGAGGGGGAACCGGCCAGGCAGAGACAGCAAGGGCGGTTCGTTGCTCCAGAGCCTTTCTGTTCACCTTCACACTCCTGGGCCAGACGACACTCAATCATAGGACCCACTGAAGAGATGAGTCTTCAATAAAGACTTAAAGGTTGAGACCGAGTCTGCGTCTCTCACATGGGTAGGCAGACCGTTCCATAAAAATGGAGCTCTATAGGAGAAAGCCCTGCCTCCAGCTGTTCTAGGGACAATTAGGAGGCCTGCGTCTTGTGACCGTAGCGTACGTGTAGGTATGTACGGCAGGATTAATGTGATGTTTTTGACCTGGTTTTCCTCCTGGAGTCTACCTTCACTACAGGAACTGGACCTGGTTTCCATCCTGGAGTCTACCTTCACCACAGGAACTGGACCTGGCGCCCTCCTGGAGTCTACCTTCACTACAGGAACTGGACCTGGTTTCCTCCTGGAGTCTACCTTCACTACAGGAACTGGACCTGGCGCCCTCCTGGAGTCTACCTTCACTACAGGAACTGGACCTGGCGCCCTCCTGGAGTCTACCTTCACTACAGGAACTGGACCTAGCGCCCTCCTGGAGTCTACCTTCACTACAGGAACTGGACCTGGCGCCCTCCTGGAGTCCACCTTCACCACAGGAACTGGTTCTGGTTTCCTTCTGGAGTCTACCTTCACTACAGGAACTGGACCTGGTATCCATCCTGGAGTCTACCTTCACTACAGGAACTGGACCTGGGACCCTCCTGGAGTCTACCTTCACTACAGGAACTGGACCTGGGACCCTCCTGGAGTCTACCTTCACTACAGGAACTGGACCTGGGACCCTCCTGGAGTCTACCTTCACTACAGGAACTGGACCTGGGACCCTCCTGGAGTCTATCTTCACTACAGGAACTGGACCTGGCGCCCTCCTGGAGTCCACCTTCACCACAGGAACTGGACCTGGTGTCCTCCTGGAGTCGACCTTCACTACAGGTCCTCCTGGAGTCTACCTTCACTACAGGTCCTCCTGGAGTCTACCTTCACTACAGGAGTCCGTAGTGTTCAGTAGAGTTGGTGTTTCAGCAGCCAACAGTTACATAGACATTCATCTACATGTCATTGTTGAAATATTCCCCATGTAATGCTAATGGGGAGCTAATATTCCCCATGTAATGCTAATGGGGAGCTAATATTCCCCATGTAATGCTAATGGGGAGCTAACATTCCCCATGTAATGCTAATGGGGAGCTAAACATTCCCCATTAATGCTAATGGGGAGCTTAATATTCCCATGTATGCTAATGGGGAGCTAATATTCCCCATGTAATGCTAATGGGGAGCTAATATTCCCCATGTAATGCTAATGGGGAGCTAATATTCCCCATGTAATGCTAATGGGGAGCTAATATTCCCCATGTAATGCTAATGGGGAGCTAATATTCCCCATGTAATGCTAATGGGGAGCTAATATTCCCATGTAATGCTAATGGGGAGCTAATATTCCCCATGTAATGCTAATGGGGAGCTAATATTCCCCATGTAATGCTAATGGGGAGCTAATATTCCCCATGTAATGCTAATGGGGAGCTAATATTCCCCATGTAATGCTAATGGGGAGCTAACATTCCCCATGTAATGCTAATGGGGAGCTAACATTCCCCATGTAATGCTAATGGGGAGCTAATATTCCCCATGTAATGCTAATGGGGAGCTAATATTCCCCATGTAATGCTAATGGGGAGCTAATATTCCCCATGTAATGCTAATGGGGAGCTAATATTCCCCATGTAATGCTAATGGGGAGCTAATATTCCCCATGTAATGCTAATGGGGAGCTAATATTCCCCATGTAATGCTAATGGGGAGCTAATATTCCCCATGTAATGCTAATGGGGAGCTAATTATTCCCCATGTAATGCTAATGGTGAGCTAATATTCCCCATGTAATGCTAATGGGGAGCTAATATTCCCCATGTAATGCTAATGGGGAGCTAACATTCCCCATGTAATGCTAATGGGGAGCTAACATTCCCCATGTAATGCTAATGGGGAGCTAACATGGCCGCCGTAGAATGTTCTAGTCAAGTAAATGCATATTTGCGTTCTAAATATATTTCTCTGAAACATCAGGAGTAGGACAGAGACATGGTTTTGATGTTAACATGACCCCATGACCCCTAGTGGAAGGCAGACAGATTTTTCTCTGCCATTCTGGTGCTGATCAGTGTGTTTGGGCTGATTGTGTGTGTGTGTGTGTATGTGTGTGTGTGTGTGTGTTGTTGGCGTGTGCTGATGCGGTTCCCATGTGTCCTACCCTGATGATTGATGTTGTTTGTATCTGCATAATAAGTTGTTTGTTTCCGTGTGTTTCTGCGTCCTTCCTTGGCGTGCCTCCGCGTGTCTGTTCAGCCTGGTTGCAGTTGGATGTTATGGTGATTGTTCATGTCTGTACCACAGGTGTGTAGTGGAGGCCTTATCTCAGGGGGACAGAGACCTCCATGTTACAGGTGTATAGTGGAGGCCTTATCTCAGGGGGACAGAGACCTCCATGTTACAGGTGTATAGTGGAGGCCTTATCTCAGGGGGACAGAGACCTCCATGTTACAGGTGTATAGTGGAGGCCTTATCTCAGGGGGACAGAGACCTCCATGTTACAGGTGTGTAGTGGAGGCCTTATCTCAGGGGGACAGAGACCTCCATGTTACAGGTGTATAGTGGAGGCCTTAACTCTGTCCCCCCCCATCCCAGGGAGCTGTATAGTTGTTGATGTTTACAGTATTTAACTGTATATCTCTGTGTAGGCCTGGATCAGAGGTCCTAGCCCAGTGGGACAGCCCAGGGAGCTGTATAGGTGTTGATGTTTACAGTATTTAACTGTATATCTCTGTGTAGGCCTGGATTAGAAGTCCTAGCCCAGGGGGACAGCCCCCCCCATCCCAGGGAGCTGTATAGTTGTTGATGTTTACAGTATTTAACTGTATATCTCTGTGTAGGCCTGGATCAGAAGTCCTAGCCCAGTGGGACAGCCCCCCCCCCATCCCAGGGAGCTGTATAGGTGTTGATGTTTACAGTATTTAACTGTATATCTCTGTGTAGGCCTGGATCAGAGGTCCTAGCCCAGTGGGACAGCCCCCCCCCCCCCCATCCCGGGAGCTGTATAGTTGTTGATGTTTACAGTATTTAACTGTATATCTCTGTGTAGGCCTGGATCAGAGGTCCTAGCCCAGTGGGACAGCCCCCCCCATCCCAGGGAGCTGTATAGGTGTTGATGTTTACAGTATTTAACTGTATATCTCTGTGTAGGCCTGGATCAGAGGTCCTAGCCCAGTGGGACAGCCCCCCCCCCCCCCCCATCCCAGGGAGCTGTATAGGTGTTGATGTTTACAGTATTTAACTGTATATCTCTGTGTAGGCCTGGATCAGAGGTCCTAGCCCAGTGGGACAGCCCAGGGAGCTGTATAGGTGTTGATGTTTACAGTATTTAACTGTATATCTCTGTGTAGGCCTGGATCAGAGGTCCTAGCCCAGTGGGACAGCCCCATGCAGGTGAAGTTGTCCGTCTGGAGACCTGGTCTCAACACTCTTCTCGTAGAGCTCATTCCCTGGGCCCTGTTAACCAACCACTCTACATGGGACCTCTGGCTGTTTGAAGGAGAGACTATCGTCCTGCAGATACCCGCCGGGAAGACCCTCGTTCCTCCTAACTTCAAGGTGAGAGAGGAGAGACCCTTGATTTATATAGACTGGTTTTTGAAGGTATCGCTGACCAAGATGGCTGCCGTTATCGTCACCTTCTAGAGCTATGCAGGTCGTATATCAGGTCTTATATCAGCCACTCTTAGTGTATTATACACTCAGCGGCCAGTTTATTAGGTACATCCATCTAGTACCGGGGTCAGACCACCCTTTGCCTCCAGAACAGCCTGAATTCTTTGGGGTTTTTGGTATTTTATTAGGATCCCCATTAGCTGTTGTAAAAGCAGCAGACCTCTCTTCACAGGACTGTTGCTGACCGGATGTTTTTCTATTCTCGGTAAAACCCCCAGATACTGTCTGGAGGAGCGAACCAGGACACTCTATTTCATTTAATTTTACCTTTTATTTAACCAAGCAAGTCAGTTAAGAACAAATTCTTATTTACAATGACGGCCTACCTCTCTCTCTGTCTCTCTCTCCCTCTCTCTGTCTCTCTGTCTCTCTCTCTGTCTGTCTGTCTCTGTCTCTCTCTCTCTCTCTGTCTCTCTCTCTCTCTGTCTCTCTCTGTCTCTCCCTCTCTCTCTGTCTCTCTCTCCCTCTCTCTGTCTCTCTGTCTCTCTCTCTGTCTGTCTGTCTCTGTCTCTCTCCCTCTCTCTCTCTCTCTGTCTCTCTCTCCCTCTCTCTGTCTCTCTCTACCTCTATCTTCATCCCTCTCCCTCTCTCTTTGTCCCTTCCTCTCTCTTTGTCCCTTCCTCCCTGTCCGTTTGTCCCTCTCTGTCCCTCCCTCTCTCTAGGAGGCGTTTCAGCTTGGCATCTACTGGTCCAACACTAACACGGTCCATAAGTCCACAGCCCTGAAGCTGGTCCATGACCTGACGTCTCCGCGCTGGAAGGAAGGTGCCAGTCCCGAGGTCCTCACCCTGGACGAGGAGGGCTATGTGGAGGCAGAGATCCGCCTGGGGAGGAGTCCTGGAAGACAGAAGGTTAGGGACTCTCCGTACTCACATCCTCCCCACATATCACTGTCCTGTCTATAAAGTGTCAATGAGACTAACTAACACATAGAAATACAGTATCAGATAGACATGAGTGAATGGAAGCAATGTTAGGCATTAACTCTGTCTCTGTCTCTCTCTGCCTCTGTCTCTCTCTCTCTCTCTCTCTGTCTCTGTCTCTCTCTGTCTCTCTCTCTCTCACTGTCTGTCTCTGTCTCTCTCTGTCTCTCTCTGTCTCTCTCTCTCTCTCTCTCTCTCTCTCTCTGTCTCTCTCTGTCTCTCTCTCTCTCTGTCTCTGTCTCTCTGTCTCCATCTGTCTCTGTGTCTCTGTGTCTCTGTGTCTGTGTCCCCTCCCTATAGGTTTGTCAGTTCTGCGTGTCGTCAGTGGTTAGACACGGCATCCAGATCATCCAGATAGAAGACAGGACCATCCTGGTTAACAACACCCCCTACTTCCTGTCATATAGAGCCCTACTGTCTGACCAGGCCCTGGGGACCACAGACCAGGTAACACCCCCTACTTCCTGTCATATAGAGCCCTACTGTCTGACCAGGCCCTGGGGACCACAGACCAGGTAACACCCCCTACTTCCTGTCATATAGAGCCCTACTGTCTGACCAGGCCCTGGGGACCACAGACCAGGTAACACCCCCTACTTCCTGTCATATAGAGCCCTACTGTCTGACCAGGCCCTGGGGACCACAGACCAGGTAACACCCCCTACTTCCTGTCCTCTAGACCTCTACTGTCTGACTGGGAACCATTCTCATCGACGGGGCTGCAGTGGAGCAGGTTGAGAGCTTCAAGTTCCTCGGTGTCCACATCAACAACAAACTAACATGGTCCAAACACACCAAGACAGTCGTGAAGAGGGCACGACAAAGCCTATTTCCCCCTCAGGAAACTAAAAAGATTTGGCATGGGTCCTCAGATCCTCAAAATGTTCTACAGCTGCACCATCGAGAGCATCCTGAATGTTTGCATCACTACCTGGTACGGCGACTACTCGGCCTCCGACCGTAAGGCACTACAGAGGGTAGTGTGTACGACCCAGGACATCACTGGGGCTAAGCTGCCTGCCATCCAGGTCATCTATACCAGGCGGTGTCAGACCCTTAAAATTGTCAAAGCCACCCTAGTCATAGACTGTTCTCTCTAGTGCCGCATGGCAGGCGGTACCGGAGCGCCAAGTCTAGGTCCATAAGACTCCCGAACAGCTAATCCAATGGCCACCTGGACTATTTACATTGTTTTACATTGCAGCTACTTGCTGTTTATTATTGATGCATTTCACCCCATTTCACCCAATTACCTCATACCCCTACCTACATGTACATATTACCTCCACTACCTCATACCCCTCCACATTGACTCTGTACCGGTACCCCCTGTATATAGCCTCCACATTGACTCTGTACCGGTACCCCCTGTATATAGCCTCCACATTGACTCTGTACCGGTACCCCCTGTATATAGCCTCCACATTGACTCTGTGCCGGTACCCCCCTGTATATAGCCTCCACATTGACTCTGTACCGGTACCCCCTGTATATAGCCTCCACATTGACTCGGTACCGGTACCCCCTGTATATAGCCTCCACATTGACTCTGTACCGGTACCCCCCTGTATATAGCCTCCACATTGACTCTGTACCGGTACCCCCTGTATATAGCCTCCACATTGACTCTGTACCGGTGCCCCCTGTATATAGCCTCCACATTGACTGTACCGGTACCCCTATATAGCTCCACATTGACTCTGTACCGGTACCCCCTGTATATAGCCTCCACATTGATTGACCTCTGTACCGTAACACCCTGTATATCGCCTCCACATTGACTCTGTACCGGTACCCCCTGTATATAGCCTCCACATTGACTCTGTACCGGTACCCCCTGTATATAGCCTCCACATTGACTCTGTACCGGTACCCCCTGTATATAGCCTCACACATTTGACTCTGTACCGGGTACCCCCTGTATATAGCCTCCACATTGACTCTGTACCGGTACCCCCCTGGACTCTGTACCGGTACCCCCCTGTATATAGCCTCCACATTGACTCTGTACCGTAACACCCCTGTATATAGCCTCCCACATTGACTCTGTACCGGTACCTCCTGTATATAGCCTCCACATTGACTCTGTACCGGTACCCCCTGTATATAGCCTCCACATTGACTCTGTACCGGTACCCCCTGTATATAGCCTCCACATTGACTCTGTACCGGTACCCCCCTGTATATAACCTCCACATTGACTCTGTACCGTAACACCCTGTATATAGCCTCCACATTGACTCTGTACTGGTACCCCCTGTATATAGCCTCCACATTGACTCTGTACCGGTACCCCTGTATATAGCCTCCACATTGACTCTGTACCGGTACCCCCTGTATATACCTCCACATTGACTCTGTACTGGTACCCCCTGTATATAGCCTCCACATTGACTCTGTACCGGTACCCCCTGTATATAGCCTCCACATTGACTCTGTACCGGTACCCCCCTGTATATAGCCTCCACATTGACTCTGTACCGTAACACCCTGTATATAGCCTCCACATTGACTCTGTACCGGTACCCCCCTGTATATAGCCTCCACATTGACTCTGTACCGGTACCCCCTGTATAGCCTCCACATTGACTCTGTGCCGGTACCCCCTGTATATAGCCTCCACATGACTCTGTACCGGTACCCCCTGTATATAGCCTCCACATTGACTCTGTACCGGTACCCCCTGTATATAGCCTCCACATTGACTCTGTACCGGTACCCCCTGTACTATAGCCTCACATTGACTCTGTACTGGGTACCCCCTGTATATAGCCTCCACATTGACTCTTGTACCGGTGCCCCCTGTTATATAGCCTCCACATGACTCTGTACCAGGTACCCCCTGTATATAGCCTCCACATTGACTCTGTACCGGTACCCCCTGTATATAGCCTCCACATGGACTCTGTACCGTAACACCCTGGTTATATAGCCTCCACATTGACTCTGTACGGTACCCCCTGTAATATAGCCTCCACATTGACTCTGTACCGGTACCCCTGTATATAGCCTCCACATTGACTCTGTACCGGTACCCCCTGTATATAGCGCCACATTGACTCTGTACCGGTACCCCCTGTATATAGCCTCCACATTGACTCCTGTACCGGTACCCCCCTGTATATAGCCTCCACATTGACTCTGTACCGGTACCCCCTGTATATAGCCTCCACATTGACTCTGTACCGTAACACCCTGTATATAGCCTCAACATCTTGACTCTGTACCGGTACCTCCTGTAATATAGCCTCCCACATTGACTCTGTACGGTACCCCCTGATATAGCCTCCACATTGACTCTGTACCGGTACCCCCTGTATATAGCCCTCCACATTGACTCTGTACCGGTACCCCCCTGTAATACCCTCCACATGACTCTGTACCGTAACACCTGTATATAGCCTCCCACTTGACTCTGTTACTGGTACCCCCTGTATATAGCCTCACATTGACTCTGTACGGTACCCCTGTATATAGCCTCCACATTGACTCTGTACGGTACCCCATGTATATAACCTCCACATTGACTCTGTACGGTACCCCCTGTATATAGCCTCCACATGACTCTGTACCGGTACCCCCTTGTATATAGCCTCCACATTGACTCTGTACCGGTACCCCCTGTATATAGCCTCCACATTGACTCTGTACCGGTACCCCCTGTATATAGCCTCCACATTGACTCTGTACCGGTACCCCCTGTATATAGCCTCCACATTGACTCTGTACCGGTACCCCCTGTATATAGCCTCCACATTTGCTCTGTACCGGTACCCCCTGTATATAGCCTCCACATGACTCTGTACCGGTACCCCTGTATATAGCCTCCACATTGACTCGGTACCGGTACCCCCTGTATATAGCCTCCACATTGACTTCTGTACTGGTACCCCCCTGTATATAGCCTCCACATTGACTCTGTACTGGTACCCCCTTGTATATAGCTCCACATTGACTCTGTACTGGTACCCCCTGTATATAGCCTCCACATTGACTCTGTACTGGTACCCCCTGTATATAGCCTCCACATTGACTCTGTACCGTAACACCCTGTATATAGCCTCCACATGACTCTGTACCGGTACCCCCTGTTATAGCCTCCACATTGACTCTGTACCGGTACCCCCTGTATATAGCCTCCACATTGACTCTGTACCAGTACCCCTTGTATATAGCCTCCACATTGACTCTGTACCGGTACCCCCTGTATATAACCTCCACATTGACTCTGTACCGGTACCCCCTGTATATAGCCTCCACATTGACTCTGTACCGGTACCCCTGTATATAGCCTCCACATTGACTCTGTACTGGTACCCCCTGTATATAGCCTCCACATTGACTCTGTACCGGTACCCCTGTATATAGCCTCCAATTGATCTGTACCGGTACCCCCTGTATATAGCCTCCACATTGACTCTGTACCGGTACCCCTGTATATAGCCTCCACATTGACTCTGTACCGGTACCCCTGTATATAGCCTCCACATTGACTCTGTACCGGTACCCCCTGTATATAGCCTCCACATTGACTCTGTACGGTACCCCTGTATATGCTCCACATTGACTCTGTACCGGTACCCCCTGTTATAGCCTCCACATTGACTCTGTACGGTACCCCTGTATATAGCCTCCACATTGACTCTGTACCGGTACCCCTGTATATAGCCTCCACATTGACTCTGTACCGGTACCCCCGTAATAGCCTCCACATTGATCTGTACCGTAATACCCTGTATATAGCTCCACATTGACTCTGTACGTAATACCCTGTATATAGCCTCCACATTGACTCTGTACCGGTACCCCCTGTATATAGCCTCCACATTGACTCTGTACTGGTACCCCCTGTATATAGTCTCCACATTGACGCTGTACCGGTACCCCCTGTATATAGCCTCCACATTGACTCTGTACCGGTACCTCCTGTATATAGCCTCCACATTGACTCTGTACCGGTACCCCCTGTATATAGCCTCCACATTGACTCTGTACCGTAACACCCTGTATATAACCTCCACATTGACTCTGTACCGGTAACCCCTGTATATAGCCTCCACATTGACTCTGTACCGTAACACCCTGTATATAGCCTCCACATTGACTCTGTACCGGTACCCCCTGTATATAGCCTCCACATTGACTCTGTACCGGTACCCCCTGTATATAGCCTCCACATTGACTCTGTACCGGTACCCCCTGTATATAGCCTCCACATTGACCTCTGTACCGGTACCCCCTGTATATAGCCTCCACCTTGACTCTGTACCGGTACCCCCTGTATATAGCCTCCACATTGACTCTGTACCGGTACCCCCTGTATATAGCCTCCACATTGACTCTGTACCGGTACCCCCTGTATATAACCTCCACATTGACTCTGTACCGGTACCCCCTGTATATAGCCTCCACATTGACTCTGTACCGGTACCCCCTGTATATAGCCTCCACATTGACTCTGTACTGGTACCCCCTGTATATAGCCTCCACATTGACTCTGTACCGGTACCCCCTGTATATAGCCTCCACATTGACTCTGTACCGGTACCCCCTGTATATAGCCTCCACATTGACTCTGTACCGGTACCCCCTGTATATAGCCTCCACATTGACTCTGTACCGGTACCCCCTGTATATAGCCTCCACATTGACTCTGTACCGGTACCCCCTGTATATAGCCTCCACATTGACTCTGTACCGGTACCCCCTGTATATAGCCTCCACATTGACTCTGTACCGATACCCCCTGTATATAGCCTCCACATTGACTCTGTACCGGTACCCCTGTATATAGCCTCCACATTGACTCTGTACCGGTACCCCCTGTATATAGCCTCCACATTGACTCTGTACCGGTACCCCCTGTATATAGCCTCCACATTGACTCTGTACCGTAATACCCTGTATATAGCCTCCACATTGACTCTGTACCGTAATACCCTGTATATAGCCTCCACATTGACTCTGTACCGGTACCCCCTGTATATAGCCTCCACATTGACTCTGTACTGGTACCCCCTGTATATAGTCTCCACATTGACTCTGTACCGGTACCCCCTGTATATAGCCTCCACATTGACTCTGTACCGGTACCTCCTGTATATAGCCTCCACATTGACTCTGTACCGGTACCCCCTGTATATAGCCTCCACATTGACTCTGTACCGTAACACCCTGTATATAACCTCCACATTGACTCTGTACCGGTAACCCCTGTATATAGCCTCCACATTGACTCTGTACCGTAACACCCTGTATATAGCCTCCACATTGACTCTGTACCGGTACCCCCTGTATATAGCCTCCACATTGACTCTGTACCGGTACCCCCTGTATATAGCCTCCACATTGACTCTGTACCGGTACCCCCTGTATATAGCCTCCACATTGACTCTGTACTGGTACCCCCTGTATATAGCCTCCACATTGACTCTGTACCGGTACCCCCTGTATATAGCCTCCACATTGACTCTGTACTGGTACCCCCTGTATATAGCCTCCACATTGACTCTGTACTGGTACCCCCTGTATATAGCCTCATTATTTTTAGTGTACATTTTTTAAATTATTTTTTTACTTTAGTTTATTTAGTAAATATTTTCTTAACTAACAATTCAGTTTTAAATAGATTAGAGTTAAGGGCTTGTCAGTCAGCATTTCACTGTAAGGTCTACCTACATCTGTTGTATTGGGCACATGTGACTAATACAATTTGATTTGACACACACACACACACACACACACACACACACACACACACACACACACACACACACACACACTCACTCTTTCTAGTGTGGTGTAGAATCCCCCAGCCTCTAGGGCAGTGGTTCTCAATCCTGGTGCTGGCGACCCCAAGGGCTGGCGACCACGAGGGCTGGCGACCTCAAGGGCTGGCGACCCCGAGGGCTGGCGACCCCGAGGGCTGGCGACCCCGAGGGCTGGCGACCCCATGGGCTGGCGACCCCGAGGGCTGGCGACCCTGAGGGCTGGCGACCCCGAGGGCTGGCGACCCCGAGGGCTGGCGACCCCTAGGGCGACCCCGAGGAATGGCGACCCCGAGGGCTGGCGATGTAGGTTTTTGCTCCATCCCTACACAGCTGGTTTACATGATCAACTCATCATTAATCAGCTGCGAAGGCAAAAAACCCAAAACGTGCCGCCCTTCTGGGGTTGAGATACACTGCTCTGTGGAGAACAGAGGCTTGTTTCCCATCAGTTCATGTTCTCCACACACACACACACACACACACACACACACACACACACACACACACACACACACACACACCATATCGTGTTTCTCCCCCTGCTCCCCACTCTGCCAGTCTCACCATGTGGTCGTTGGCACTCCACAGCCCAGACACATCAGACAAACCCCATGAATTGGATGCAGGTTTGTGCTTTCATCTCAGGACGCGCCCCCCGTCCCCGTGGTGATGTCATTTAACGAGCCTTCAGATCCTCCGGAGAAGACGATGGCGTGAGGTTACCAGTTGCCACTGCCGGTTAGACGAAGAACCTTAACGGCAGGATTGTGACGGCTTTAAAACGCAGACCACAAAACGACGGCAGGCTTTTGTAGTTGGCTGTTCATCATGCTGCCTAACCTCGTCCGTACCAAACTGCTCACTGTTCTCAGCATGGGGAACCCTGCTACCAGTTTAGACATCTCTGGGGAGAACGGCAAGTTCTCTCTGGGGAGGAACGGCAAGTTCTCTCTGGGGAGGAACGGCAAGTTCTCTCTGGGGAGAACGGCAAGTTCTCTCTGGGAGGAACAAGTTCTCTCTGGGAGGAACGGCAAGTTCTCTCTGGGGAGGAACGGCAAGTTCTCTCTGGGAGGAACGACAAGTTATCTCTGGGGAGGAACGGCAAGTTCTCTCTGGGAGGAACGGCAAGTTCTCTCTGGGGAGGAACAACAAGTTCTCTCTGGGAGGAACGGCAAGTTCTCTCTGGGGAGGAACGGCAAGTTCTCTCTGGGAGGAACGGCAAGTTCTCTCTGGGGAGGAACGGCAAGTTATCTCTGGGGAGGAACGGCAAGTTATCTCTGGGGAGGAACGGCAAGTTCTCTCTGGGAGGAACAAGTTCTCTCTGGGGAGGAACGGCAAGTTCTCTCTGGGGAGGAACGGGAAGTTCTCTCTGGGGAGGAACGGCAAGTTATCTCTGGGGAGGAACAAGTTCTCTCTGGGAGGAACGGCAAGTTCTCTCTGGGAGGAACGGCAAGTTCTCTCTGGGAGGAACAAGTTCTCTCTGGGGAGGAACAAGTTCTCTCTGGGGAGGAACGGCAAGGTCTCTCTGGGAGGAACAAGTTCTCTCTGGGGAGGAAGGAACAAGTTCTCTCTGGGAGGAACAAGTTCTCTCTGGGGAGGAACGGCAAGTTCTCTCTGGGAGGAACAAGTTCTCTCTGGGGAGGAACGGCAAGTTCTCTCTGGGAGGAACAAGTTCTCTCTAGGGAGGAACGGCAAGTTCTCTCTGGGGAGGAACGGCAAGTTCTCTCTGGGAGGAACAAGTTCTCTCTGGGAGGAACGGCAAGTTCTCTCTGGGAGGAACAAGTTCTCTCTGGGAGGAACGGCAAGTTCTCTCTGGGAGGAACAAGTTCTCTCTGGGAGGAACAAGTTCTCTCTGGGAGGAACAAGTTCTCTCTGGGAGGAACGACAAGTTCTCTCTGGGAGGAACAAGTTCTCTCTGGGAGGAACAAGTTCTCTCTGGGAGGAACAAGTTCTCTCTGGGAGGAACAAGTTCTCTCTGGGAGGAACGGCAAGTTCTCTCTGGGAGGAACGGCAAGTTCTCTCTGGGAGGAACAAATTCTCTCTGGGAGGAACAAGTTCTCTCTGGGAGGAACAAGTTCTCTCTGGGAGGAACGGCAAGTTCTCTCTGGGAGGAACAAGTTCTCTCTGGGAGGAACGGCAAGTTCTCTCTGGGAGGAACAAGTTCTCTCTGGGGAGGAACAAGTTCTCTCTGGGAGGAACAAGTTCTCTCTGGGAGGAACGGCAAGTTCTCTCTGGGGAGGAACAAGTTCTCTCTGGGAGGAACAAGTTCTCTCTGGGAGGAACGGCAAGTTCTCTCTGGGAGGAACAACAAGTTCTCTCTGGGAGGAACAAGTTCTCTCTGGGAGGAACAAGTTCTCTCTGGGAGGAACAAGTTCTCTCTGGGAGGAACGACAAGGTCGCGTTACACTCCGCTGTCCTACCGAGCGAAAAGAGCGTGAACTACTCATAGTGTGGCCACCTTTCACAGTAACTTTATGCAGTTACTGGCTAACATGACCCTCCATTTTCTCCAAAACACAATACAATCGAGGCAGGATACTTGTCCACGTGATTAAGAATGTATTTAATGTATCAAAAAATGACGTTAACTCATTTTCAACCCAAATGAGCAGTTACTGAGTTTGTTTTTGTTGCTTGGTTAGGTGCAGTTCCAGAGTGTGAAATAACTAGCCGTCTCCTGTCTTCTCTAGGCCTGTCCTCTCCCAGATACAGCAGTGTTCAGCCTGGCTCCAGCAGGACAGAAGTCACCTTTCAGACCTGTCTCTGTGGCCTGCTGGGATCTGCTAAGAAAGGACGGGGAGGTCCCTCAGTTCCCTCTACCGACCAGACACATGATGTTCAGCTGCCTGCCCACCACAGACCCTGGACCTGTAGCTGGGTCTGAGTCCTGGAGCCTCCCGGCCCCCATCAGACCTGACTTCTCCAGGCAGAGTGTGGCCGTCCCTGGGGAGATCTGCAGTAGCAGTGGTCTGAGCACCAGGTGGGTGAAACAGAGCAGAACAGAGAGATTACAGGACAGAGAGACTAGTCTCTCCGTTCTCTCTGTCCTGTAGTCTCTCTATGTCCTGTAGTCTCTCTGTTCTGTAGTCTCTCTGTCCTGTAGTCTCTCTGTAGTCTCTCTGTCCTGTAGTCTCTCTCTCCTGTAATCTCTCTGTCCTGTTGTCTCTCTGTCCTGTAGTCTCTCTGTAGTCTCTCTGTCCTGTAATCTCTCTGTCCTGTAGTCTCTCTGTCCTGTAGTTTCTCTGTTCTGTCAGGACAGACAGAACAGACCCTGGCTAGGGGACATAAAGCACAGAGCCTTTAGTGGTCATGCCCTGTTAAACACTGGCACTGGAGCCATAAGGGATGCCCTCATCATTTCCACTGTCTCTCTCCCTCTCTCTGTTCTCTCTCTCCCTCTCTGTCTGTTTCTCTCTCCCTCTCTCCCTCTCTCTCTCTCCCTCTCTCTGTTCTCTCTCTCCCTCTCTCTGTTTCTCTCCCTCTGTCTGTTTCTATCTCTCTCCCTCTCTCTATCTCTGTCTCTCTATCTCTGTCTCTCTCCCTCTCTCTGTTCTCTCTCTCCCTCTCTGTCTGTTTTCTCTCTCTCTCTCTGTTCTCTCTCTCTCTCTCTCTCTCTCTGTTTCTCTCTCTCTCTCTCTCTCTCTCTCTCTCTCTGTCTGTTTCTCTCTCTCTCTCTCTCTCTCTCTGTCTGTTTCTCTCTCTCTCTCTCCCTCTCTCTCTCTCTCTCTTGTCTACGGGGGTGGCCTAAACACAGGCTCTTCTAGTCGACTGTTTGGACAGCTTTCCTCTCAAAGGAAACAGAAACAGCGTCTCCTCTTCATAATTGGACCCAAGAGTTCAGAAGTGATTTTTACAACACAGATACTTTCAGTCTTTTGTTCTTTCATGGCCCAGCTGTGTTTCCCTCTGTGTTTCTGTGTGTGTCCCTTACTCCCCAGGCCTGCCTCCAATCAGGGCCCTACCCTGCAGGCCTGCCTCCAATCAGGGCCCTACCCTGCAGGCCTGTCTCCAATCAGGGCCCTACCCTGCAGGCCTGCCTCCAATCAGGGCCCTACCCTGCAGACCTGCCTCCAATCAGGGCCCTACCCTGCAGGCCTGCCTCCAATCAGGGCCCTACCCTGCAGGCCTGCCTCCAATCAGGGCCCTACCCTGCAGGGCCTGCCTCTGGGCTCAGTGAGGGACAGAGGGACCTGTGCTGCAGGCCTGTCTCTGGGCTCAGTGAGGGACAGAGGGACCTGTGCTGCAGGCCTGTCTCTGGGCTCAGTGAGGGACAGAGGGACCTGTGCTGCAGGCCTGTCTCTGGGCTCAGTGAGGGACAGAGGGACCTGTGCTGCAGGCCTGTCTCTGGTCTCAGTGAGGGACAGAGGGACCTGTGCTGCAGGCCTGTCTCTGGGCTCAGTGAGGGACAGAGGGACAGAGGGACCTGTGCTGCAGGCCTGTCTCTGGGCTCAGTGAGGGACAGAGGGACCTGTGCTGCAGGCCTGTCTCTGGTCTCAGTGAGGGACAGAGGGACCTGTGCTGCAGGCCTGTCTCTGGGCTCAGTGAGGGACAGAGGGACCTGTGCTGCAGGGCCTGTCTCTGGGCTCAGTGAGGGACAGAGGGACCTGTGCTGCAGGCCTGTCTCTGGGCTCAGTGAGGGACAGAGGGACCTGTGCTGCAGGGCCTGTCTCTGGGCTCAGTGAGGGACAGAGGGACCTGTGCTGCAGGGCCTGTCTCTGGGCTCAGTGAGGGACAGAGGGACCTGTGCTGCAGGGCCTGTCTCTGGGCTCAGTGAGGGACAGAGGGACCTGTGCTGCAGGGCCTGTCTCTGGGCTCAGTGAGGGACAGAGGGACCTGTGCTGCAGGCCTGTCTCTGGGCTCAGTGAGGGACAGAAGGGCCTGTCTCTGGGCTCAGTGAGGGACAGAGGGACCTGTGCTGCAGGTGGTTTAATGACTAAGTGTTTTGTTTGTTCCAGAGCGTTGGTGATGACTTATCATGAACACCTGGGCATCACCTACCTGACGCTGAGCGAGGACCCCTGTCCTCACATGGTCATCCACAACCAGACCCCGCTCTCTATGCTGCTCAGGGAGAATGTCAAGGGTAAGGTCTGACACACACACACACACACACACACACACACTGTTATGCCACAAGACATCTCTCCTCCTCCCAACCTCAGACCTGATGTCAGAACTACACCTCTCTTCATGTGTTAACCTCACACACGTTTTTTAAAATATACATACTTTCTGAATGTCTTTTTTAAATGGTCAAATAACATCGATCAACTGTTTCCCATTTGCCCCCCCCCCCCCCCAGAACCCCCAAGGACAGAGGTGTACTGCCGCCCCCTCCCTGCCAACTCCTCCCTCCACCATGGACTCTACCACCACTTCTCCAGCTTCCCTGACTGCAGACAGAGAGAGGCTCTACCCACCGTGCTGCTGAAGACCAGTCCTAACCCAAACGTGGCCCCTGCTAACCCAAACGTGGCCCCTGCTAACCCAAACGTGGCCCCTGGCTCCAGTCTGCAGCCCGGCGACCTGCGGACGTCTCCAGAGTGGAGCGACCCCTTGGACATCAACTGCCCCGGCACACAGGTCAACAACTAATACTACCCACTATTACTACCCACTAATACTACCCACTGATACTACCCACTGATACTACCCACTAATACTACCCACTAATACTACCCACTAATACTACCCACTGATACTACCCACTAATACTACCCACTGATACTACCCACTGATACTACTCACTGATACTACCCACTAATACTACCCACTGATACTACCCACTAATACTACCCACTGATACTACCCACTAATACTACCCACTGATACTACCCACTGATACTACCCACTGATACTACCCACTGATACTACCCACTGATACTACCCACTGATACTACCCACTGATACTACCAACTGATACTACCCACTGATACTACCCACTGATACTACCCACTAATACTACCCACTGACACTACCCACTGATACTACCCACTAATACTACCCACTTATACTACCCACTGATACTACCCACTAAAACTACCCACTGACACTACCCACTGATACTACCCACTAATACTACCCACTGATACTACCCACTGATACTACCCACTAATACTACCCACTAATACTACCCACTGATACTACCCACTGATACTACCCACTGATACTACCCACTAATACTACCCACTAATACTACCCACTAATACTACCCACTGATACTACCCACTGATACTACCCACTGATACTACCCACTGATACTACCCACTAATACTACCCACTAATACTACCCACTGATACTACCCACTAATGCTACCCACTGATACTACCCACTAATACTACCCACTGATACTACCCACTGATACTACCCACTGATACTACCCACTGATACTACCCACTGATACTACCCACTGATACTACCCACTGATACTACCCACTGATACTACCCACTGATACTACCCACTAATACTACCCACTGATACTACCCACTGATACTACCCACTGATACTACCCACTGATACTACCCACTAATACTACCCACTAATACTACCCACTGATACTACCCACTGATACTACCCACTGATACTACCCACTGATACTACCCACTGATACTACCAACTAATACTACCCACTGATACTACCCACTGATACTACCCACTGATACTACCCACTAATACTACCCACTGATACTACCCACTGATACTACCCACTGATACTACCCACTAATACTACCCACTGATACTACCCACTGATACTACCCCACTGATACTACCCACTGATACTACCCACTGATACTACCCACTAATACTACCCACTAATACTACCCACTGATACTACCCACTGATACTACCCACTAATACTACCAACTGATACTACCCACTAATACTACCCACTGATACTACCCACTGATACTACCCACTAATACTACCCACTGATACTACCCACTAATATCTGCCGTTTAGGTTGGACACGCTTGTAGACATTTTTTGATGTATGGGTGTTCCGAGAATCAGACCCACTATACTGGCGTTGCAAGAGCCACACAACATTATCCCCTACCACCACATATAGATTCAACATTATCCCCTACCACCACCCATAGATTCAACATTATCCCCTACGACCACCCATAGATTCAACATTATCCCCTACCACCACCCATAGATTCAACATTATCCCCTACCACCACCCATAGATTCAACATTATCCCCTACCACCACCCATAGACACAACATTATCCCCTACCACCACCCATAGACACAACATTATCCCCTACCACCACGCATAGATTCAACATTATCCCCCGTACCACCCATAGATTCAACATTAACCCCTACCACCACCCATAGATTCAACATTATCCCCTACCACCACCCATAGACACAACATTAACCCCTACCACCACCCATAGATTCAACATTATCTCCTACCACCACCCATAGACACAACATTATCCCCTACCACCACCCACAGACACAACATTATCCCCTACCACCACCCATAGATTCAACATTATCCCCCACCACCACGCATAGATTCAACATTATCCCCTACCACCACCCATAGATTCAACATTATCCCCTACCCCCACCCACAGACACAACATTATGCTACTACTACTACTACTACTACTATTACTACTACTACTACTGCTGCTACTACTACTACTACTATTAGTACTACTACTGCTATTAGTACTACTACTACTATTACTACTACCATTCACCCCCCCCCCCCAATCCTTAACCAATAGGGGTCACATTTACCCTCCCCCCAATCCTTAACCAATAGGGGTCACATTCACCCTCCCCCCCAATCCTTAACCAATAGGGGTCACATTCACCTTCCCCCCCAATCAATAACCAATAGGGGTCACATTCACCCTCCCCCCAATCCAGATACTTATCATCTGTGTTTACTGTAGAGAGGTCTAACTCTCCCTGTCATCTGTGTTTACTGTAGAGAGGTCTAACTCTCCTATCATCTGTGTTTACTGTAGAGGTCTAACTCTCCCTATCATCTGTGTTTACTGTAGAGAGGTCTAACTCTCCTATCATCTGTGTTTACTGTAGAGAGGTCTAACTCTCCTATCATCTGTGTTTACTGTAGAGAGGTCTAACTCTCCCTATCATCTGTGTTTACTGTAGAGAGGTCTAACTCTCCTATCATCTGTGTTTACTGTAGAGAGGTCTAACCCTCCCTATCATCTGTGTTTACTGTAGAGAGGTCTAACTCTCCTATCATCTGTGTTTACTGTAGAGAGGTCTAACTCTCCTATCATCTGGGTTTACTGTAGAGAGGTCTAACTCTCCCTGTCATCTGTGTTTACTGTAGAGAGTTCTAACTCTCCCTGTCATCTGTGTTTACTGTAGAGAGGTCTAACTCTCCCTATCATCTGTGTTTACTGTAGAGAGGTCTAACTCTCCCTATCATCTGTGTTTACTGTAGAGAGGTCTAACTCTCCTATCATCTGTGTTTACTGTAGAGAGGTCTAACTCTCCTATCATCTGTGTTTACTGTAGAGAGGTCTAACTCTCCTATCCATCTGTGTTTACTGTAGAGAGGTCTAACTCTCCTATCATCTGTGTTTACTGTAGAGAGGTCTAACTCTCCTATCATCTGTGTTTACTGTAGAGAGGTCTAACTCTCCTATCATCTGTGTTTACTGTAGAGAGGTCTAACTCTCCTATCATCTGTGTTTACTGTAGAGAGGTCTAACTCTCCCTATCATCTGTGTTTACTGTAGAGAGATCTAACTCTCCCTATCATCTGTGTTTACTGTAGAGAGGTCTAACTCTCCTATCATCTGTGTTTACTGTAGAGAGGTCTAACTCTCCTATCCATCTGTGTTTACTGTAGAGAGGTCTAACTCTCCTATCATCTGTGTTTACTGTAGAGAGGTCTAACTCTCCTATCATCTGTGTTTACTGTAGAGAGGTCTAACTCTCCTATCATCTGTGTTTACTGTAGAGAGGTCTAACTCTCCTATCATCTGTGTTTACTGTAGAGAGGTCTAACTCTCCCTATCATCTGTGTTTACTGTAGAGAGATCTAACTCTCCCTATCATCTGTGTTTACTGTAGAGAGGTCTAACTCTCCTATCATCTGTGTTTACTGTAGAGAGGTCTAACTCTCCCTATCATCTGTGTTTACTGTAGAGAGGTCTAACTCTCCCTGTCATCTGTGTTTACTGTAGAGAGGTCTAACTCTCCTATCATCTGTGTTTACTGTAGAGAGGTCTAACTCTCCTATCATCTGTGTTTACTGTAGAGAGGTCTAACTCTCCTATCATCTGTGTTTACTGTAGAGAGGTCTAACTCTCCCTATCATCTGTGTTTACTGTAGAGAGGTCTAACTCTCCCTATCATCTGTGTTTACTGTAGAGAGGTCTAACTCTCCTATCATCTGTGTTTACTGTAGAGAGGTCTAACTCTCCTATCATCTGTGTTTACTGTAGAGAGGTCTAACTCTCCCTATCATCTGTGTTTACTGTAGCCATATTGTCTGTACTGCATGTAGATGATGTGTAAATGACTCTGTCTATATTCTGTGTGTATATATTGCCTATTGCTGGCAGCACCACTTCAACAAGTCATTCTGTGTCTGAGTAAATGTACTGAATATAGGTGATTGTGTTGTGTGCAGGTGGTTTTCCTACCAGGGTTTGGCTGTCTCTACGTAGACGTAGTCCATCAGGGGGGCACAGTCATCCTCACCCTGGCAACAGAGGGCAGCGTGGACTCTGTCATGAGACTGCACAACAGGTACCAGTCCTTACAACCTCTAACCTTTAACCCCTAACCTTTAACCCTTAACCTTTAACCCCTAACCTTTAAACTCTAACCTTTAACCTCTAACCTTTAACCCCTAACCTCTAACCTTTAACCCCTAACCTTTAACCCCTAACCTTTAACCTCTAACCTTTAACCCCTAACCTTTAACCCCTAATCTTTAACCTTTAGCCTCTAACCCCTAACCTCTAGCCTCTAACCTTTAACCCCCGAACCTCTAATCCCTACCCCCTAATATCTAACCCCTAACATCTAATTCCTACCCCTAAACTCTAATCCCTTACCCCTAACCTCTAACCCCTAACCTCTAACCCCCAACCTCTATTCTCTAACCTTTAACCCCTAATCTCTAATCCCTAACCTCTAACCCCTACCCCCTAACCTTTAGCCTCTAACCCCTAACCTCTAAACTCTAATCCCTAACCTCTAATCCCTAACCCCTAACCTCTAATCCCTGACCTCTAATCTCTAACCCTACTACAGGAGAGACAAATAAGACAATATGATGATCATAAAATATATGATTTTTGCTTTGTTTTAATGTATTGTATAATTGCTAATGATGAGCAGTTAATTATAACCTGCGTCAACAACATTACCAGGTCATAGTTGACCCTGACAGAGGATGCAGGACATATTGTCCTTCACCATTGGGGGGCGCTGTACCCACCGTTCTGTGTAAACCCCAGCCATCCCTTTGTTTTATCAACATAACTGATTGGTATCTGTCTCTCCAGGACGTCCAATCGGAAGCTGGCGTTCAGGGTGTTGCTGAGCGAGGCCAGTGTGTCGCTGAGTGATGACATCACCAGTCGTTCGGGTTCCGTGGAGCTCTTGAGGCTGACTGTGTCCAAACTGCTGCTGAACCTGTGTCCTGCCCGGCTGGGTGACTCTGGCATGGGGCTGGTCACCGCCGGGATGGGAGAGGCCTGTCTGGTGGAAGTCCACTGTGCCAACCTGCAGGTGGGTTGGCTCGTGTTTATAGGTCACCTGACGAAGGCTATTTATAGGTCACCTGTTGAAGGCTTTTATAGGTCACCTGACGAAGGCTTTTTATAGGTCACCTGACGAAGGCTTTTTATAGGTCACCTGACGAAGGCTATTTATAGGTCACCTGACGAAGGCTAGTTATAGGTCACCTGACGAAGGCTATTTATAGGTCACCTGACGAAGGCTTTTTATAGGTCACCTGACGAAGGCTTTTTATAGGTCACCTGACGAAGGCTATTTATAGGTCACCTGACGAAGGCTAGTTATAGGTCACCTGACGAAGGCTTTTTATAGGTCACCTGACGAAGGCTATTTATAGGTCACCTGACGAAGGCTAGTTATAGGTCACCTGACGAAGGCTATTTATAGGTCACCTGACGAAGGCTGTTTATAGGTCACCTGACGAAGGCTATTTATAGGTCACCTGACGAAGGCTATTTATAGGTCACCTGACGAAGGCTGTTTATAGGTCACCTGACGAAGGCTATTTATAGGTCACCTGACGAAGGCTATTTATAGGTCACCTGACGAAGGCTGTTTATAGGTCACCTGATGAAGGCTTTTTCAGCCAAAACATTGTATGTGAATGAAGGAATAAAGCCCAGAGCAACATGCAGGCCTTTCTTTCTTCATTGACTGTGGAACAAAAACATCTTCTGCAAATAGAAAACTAGAAAAGGTACATTTCCTGCTTCCGCCATCTAAATATCTTCATCTGTTCTCTTCCAGCTGGATAACTACAGTATAGATCTACACTATATATATCTATATTAACTAGATATTCCTCTGTTCTCTTCCAGCTGGATAACTACAGTATAGATCTACACTATATATATCTATATTAACTAGATATTCCTCTGTTTTCTTCCAGCTGGATAATTACAGTATAGATCTACACTATATATATCTATATTATCTAGATATTCCTCTGTTCTCTTCCAGCTGGATAACTACAGTATAGATCTACACTATATATATATATATTAACTAGATATTCCTCTGTTCTCTTCCAGCTGGATAACTACAGTATAGATCTACACTATATATATCTATATTAACTAGATATTCCTCTGTTCTCTTCCAGTTGGATAACTACAGTATAGATCTACACTAACTAGATATTCCTCTGTTCTCTTCCAGCTGGATAACTACAGTATAGATGTATATAAACTAGATATTCCTCTGTTCTCGTCCAGGTGGATAACTACAGTATAGATGTATATAAACTAGATATTCCTCTGTTCTCTTCCAGCTGGATAACTACAGTATAGATCTACACTAACTAGATATTCCTCTGTTCTCTTCCAGCTGGATAACTACAGTATAGATCTATATAAACTAGATATCCCTCTGTTCTCGTCCAGGTGGATAACTACAGTATAGATGTATATAAACTAGATATCCCTCTGTTCTCGTCCAGGTGGATAACTACAGTATAGATCTATATAAACTAGATATCCCTCTGTTCTCGTCCAGGTGGATAACTACAGTATAGATCTATATAAACTAGATATCCCTCTGTTCTCGTCCAGGTGGATAACTACAGTATAGATCTATATAAACTAGATATCCCTCTGTTCTCGTCCAGGTGGATAACCAGCTGTATAACCGTGCCAGCTTCCACTTCCCAGTGTTGTTGTGCCAAGAGCAGAGTGTGGAGCTACCCCTCTGGACCAGCGACGCCAACCCCACCACCTCACTACAGGCCCTGGAGGAGTTTAAGGCCTCGTGCTTCCTCCAGCTGGGTCTCACCCTGGACAGGTATAATACCGTCACTTTATTGGCCATGGAAGCAATACCAATATCAGCATACCAACTATACAGCATCGTTAATACAGCGTCGTTAATACAACGTCATTGATACAGCGTCATTAATACAGCGTCATTAATACAGCGTCGTTAATACAGCGTAGTTATTACAGCATCATTAATACAGCATCATTAATACAGTGGCATTAATACAGCATAGTTATTACAGCATCATTAATACAGCATCATTAATACAGCGGCATTAATACAGCGTCATTATTACAGCATCATTAATACAGCATCATTACTACAGCGGCATTAATACAGCGTCGTTAATACAGTGTCATTATTACAACATAATTAATGCAGCATCATTAATACAGCGGCATTAATACAGCATTATTAATACAGCGTCATTAGTACATCGTCATTAATACAGCATTATTAATACAGCATCATTAATACAGCATCATTAATACAGCGTCATTAATACAGCTATATTATTACATCGTCATTAGTACAGCATCATTAATACAGCGTCATTAATACAGCATCATTAATACAGCATAGTTATTACAGCGTCATTAATACAGCGTCATTAATACAGCATTATTAATACAGCATCATTAATACAGCGGCATTAATACAGCTATATTATTACATCGTCATTAGTACAGCATCATTAATACAGCGTCATTAATACAGCATCATTAATACAGCATAGTTATTACAGAGTCATTAATACAGCATCATTAATACAGCATAGTTATTACAGCGTCATTAATACAGCGTCATTAATACAGCATTATTAATACAGCATCATTAATACAGCATAGTTATTACAGCATCATTAATACAGTGTCATTAACACAGCATTATTAATACCGCATCATTAATACAGCGTCATGGATACAGCATTATTAATACAGCATCATTAATACAGCGTCATTATTACAGCGTTATGAATACAGCATGATTAATACAGCATCATTAATACAGCAATATTAATACAGCGTCATTAATACAGCATCATTAATACAATACAAGGGAATGTGAGCGGACAGAACAGATCTGTCCATCATTGTCCCTTGTGAGACACCGTCCAGCCACGTTGAGTCCTATGGTCCTCTGTCCAACAGCCTGCTGCTGGTTGAGGTAAAGCCCTGTTCTGTTGTCACTGACTGGGACCTTGTATTTCCTACAGGGAGGGTTACAGCGTGGACCAGCTGACCTTCCACATCAAACCAGCCCGTCTCTACCTGGAGGACACCTTCGTTTACTACGTCAAGACTCTGTTTCACACCTACATCCCAGACTCAGCCCTGGCCCCTTCCCCGGGCCCTAACCCCTCGGAGTACTACGGGGGGGGTCCCCTGCTCCCGGTAACCGTCCTTCAGTCCATCCCAGCCCTGGTGCGCCCTCTGAGGCTGCAGCGACTGGTCATTCAGCCGGTCAATGTGTTGGTTAGCATCCACGCCTCTCTGAAGCTCTACATCGCCTCGGACCACACCCCGCTGTCCTTCTCCCTGTTCGACAGAGGACCGATCTGTACTACAGCCAGACAGCTGATCCACGCGCTCACCATGCACTATGCTGCCGGGGCGCTGTTCAGAGCTGGTGAGTGGGAGGGAGTGTGTGTGTGTGTGTGTGTGTGTGTGTGTGTGTGTGTCTGCCTGCCTGCATTTACACCTGAATAACCAGATATATACAGCTGTAACTGGTCTGTATAGACTACAGCTGTAACTGGTCTGTATAGACTACAGCTGTAACTGGTCTGTGTAGACTACAGCTGTAACTGGTCTGTATAGACTACAGCTGTAACTGGTCTGTATAGACTACGGCTGTACCTGGTCTGTATAGACTACGGCTGTAACTGGTCTGTATAGACTACGGCTGTAACTGGTCTGTATAGACTACAGCTGTAACTGGTCTGTATAGACTACAGCTGTAACTGGTCTGTATAGACTACAGCTGTAACTGGTCTGTATAGACTACAGCTGTAACTGGTCTGTATAGACTACGGCTGTAACTGGTCTGTATAGACTACAGCTGTAACTGGTCTGTATAGACTACAGCTGTAACTGGTCTGTATAGACTACGGCTGTAACTGGTCTGTATAGACTACGGCTGTAACTGGTCTGTATAGACTACGACTGTAACTGGTCTGTATAGACTACAGCTGGAACTGGTCTGTATAGACTACAGCTGGAACTGGTCTGTATAGACTACAGCTGTAACTGGTCTGTATAGACTACAGCTGTAACTGGTCTGTCCAGTGTGGCCTGTGGTTACAGCCTGTTACCCAGACATGGTGTGACTTAACTCTGTCATTAGAATCTGTGTTCCTGCTCGTATTTTTCTGTGTTTACCGCGGCTGTCACACACACACACACACACACACACACACACACACACACACACACACGTTTACCGTCCCTGTCCTCGCCAGACCCTCTGCTCCAATCTCCAGAGCACTGCATCCTGGGATTGATTTATCTCCCCTGGATGACTGTCGCCGTGACAGAGGCTAGTAAACAGCACGTCCGTAGAGACCAACACGCTCCACAGGACCACAGGAGATGAAGAAGTGGTCCTGAAAGACCTTCAGCCCGCCAGGCAGCACCAGTGGAATCCATCATTTATGTGATGGGAGGGAGGGAGGGAGAGGGAGGGAGGGGGGGGGAGGGAGGGAGGGAGGGAGAGAGGGAGGGAGGGAGAGAGGGAGGGAGAGAGAGAGGGAGGGAGAGAGAGGGAGAGAGAGAGAGAGAGAGAGAGAGAGAGAGAGAGTGTGTGTGTGTTAGGGGGAGAGGGAGGGAGGGAGGGAGAGAGAGGGAGGGAGGGAGGGAGGGGGGGTGGGAGCGAGAGAGAGAGAGAGAGAGAAAAATCTGTTGTCTGTTGTTTAAAACGCCATGGGCTTTGAAAAACTGGCATGTGATTTTTTGATGCAATTGAACAGCATATAAATATCACTGATCTGTGTCCGTCTGTAGAGATGTTTATCAGAGACGAGAGAGAGAGAGGTGAGATGTTGAACAGCATATAAATGTACTCAGGGATTACAGTACAGTACGGGAACGTCCCAAAGTGAACCCTATTACCTATACTGACCAGGGCCCATAGGGACTAGGGTGCCATTTGGAGTGTACACTACAGTAGACCCTACTACAGCAGTATGGAGCGTTAACGTGACCATAAACCTGTTGGAGTGATCCAGTCCCTACAGGGAAAGTCCCCCAGCAGGCGGTCCTACAGTCAGACTAGGGAAGTTATGTCACATTGTTTATTGACGTGTGGCAGCTTCCCCTCTTCGGCCGGTCCTCAGGGTTGGCTGGTACCGTACTGTAGGGGCCTGTGGGCTGTCCTGACGTCTCTCCCTCTCCCGCTCTCTCACCCTCTCCCTCTCACCCTCTCTCTCTCTCCCCATCTCCCTCTCTCTCCCCATCTCTCTCTCTCCCCATCTCTCTCTCTACCTCTCTCTCTCGCTCTCTCCCCATCTCTCTCTCCCCATCTCTCACCCTCTCTCTCCTTCTCCCTCTTTTGCTCGATCCCTCTCTCTCTCTCCATCTCTCTCTCTCCCTCTCTCTCTCCCTCCCTCCCTCTCTCCCCCTCTCTCCAGGCTGGGTGGTGGGGTCTCTGGATCTCCTTGGTAGTCCTGCCAGTCTGGTGAGGTCCATCGGTAACGGAGTAGCAGACTTCTTCCGCCTGCCATATGAGGGTTTAACCCGGGGCCCCGGGGCCTTCGTCAGCGGAGTGTCGCGAGGAACCACCTCATTCGTCAAACACATCTCTAAAGGTACCATACCACATCTCTACCACATCTCTAAAGGTACCATACCACATCTCTAAAGGTACCATACCACATCTCTAAAGGTACCATACCACATCTCTACCACATCTCTAAAGGTACCATACCACATCTCTAAAGGTACATACCCTCTACCACATCTCTAAAGGTACCATACCACATCTCTAAAGGTACCATACCACATCTCTACCACATCTCTAAAGGTACCATACCACATCTCTACCACATCTCTAAAGGTACCATACCACATCTCTAAAGGTACCATACCACATCTCTACCACATCTCTAAAGGTACCATACCACATCTCTAAAGGTACCATACCACATCTCTACCACATCTCTAAAGGTACCATACCACATCTCTAAAGGTACCACACCACATCTCTAAAGGTACCATACCACATCTCTACCACATCTCTAAAGGTACCATACCACATCTCTAAAGGTACCGTACCACATCTCTAAAGGTACCATAGCACATCTCTAAAGGTACCATACCACATCTCTACCACATCTCTAAAGGTAACATACCACATCTCTACCACATCTCTAAAGGTACCATACCACATCTCTAAAGGTACCATACCACATCTCTAAAGGTACCATACCACATCTCTACCACATCTCTAAAGGTACCACACCACATCTCTAAAGGTACCACACCACATCTCTAAAGGCACCATACCACATCTCTAAAGGTACCATACCACATCTCTAAAGGTACCATACCACATCTCTAAAGGTACCATACCACATCTCTAAAGGCACCATACCACATCTCTAAAGGTACCATACATAGTGGCGAGGCAGCCGTTGGTCTGAAATATAAACTCAGGATTGTGCCTTTAAATCCTGTATATTTTTAAACAGGTCTGGGAACAGGTTAGTCAGTTAATCCTCCTGTCTCTTCCTATAGGCACGCTGACATCCATTACCAACCTGGCGACCAGCCTGGCCAGGAACATGGACCGGCTGTCCCTGGATGAGGAACACTATACCAGGCAGGAGGAGTGGAGGAGACAGCTACCTGAGAGCCTGGGGGACGGACTCAGACAGGGCCTGTCTAGACTGGGCATCAGCCTACTGGGTGGGTAGAGTATAGCCAGACAGCCAGTCACTCAGCCAGACAGCCAGTCAGTCAGACAGTCAGTTAGCCAGACAGACAGACAGCCAGTCAGTTAGTCAGTCAGTCAGTTAGCCAGTCAGTCAGTCAGTTAGCCAGTCAGTCAGTCAGTTAGTCAGTCAGTCAGTTAGCCAGTCAGTCAGCCAGTCACTCAGTCACTCAGTCAGTCAGTCAGTTAGCCAGTCAGTCAGTCAGTTAGCCAGTCAGTCAGTCAGTTAGCCAGTCAGTCAGTCAGTCAGTCAGTTACTCAGTTAGTCAGTCAGTCAGTCACTCAGTTAGTCAGTCAGTCAGTTAGCCACTCAGTTAGTCAGTCAGTCAGTCACTCAGTTAGTCAGTCAGTCAGTTAGTCACTCAGTTAGTCAGTCAGTCAGTTAGTCACTCAGTCAGTCAGTTAGTCAGTCAGTCACTTAGTCACTCAGTTAGTCAGTCAGTCAGTTAGCCAGTCAGTCAGTCAGTCACTCAGTTAGTCAGTCAGTCAGTCAGCCAGCCAGTCAGTCAGTTAGCCAGTCAGTCAGTCAGTCAGTCAGTCAGTCAGTTAGCCAGTCAGTCACTCAGTCAGTCACCCAGCCAATCAGTCAGTCAGTTAGCCAGTCAGTCAGTCACCCAGCCAGTCAGTTAGCCAGTCAGTCAGTCAGTCAGTCAGTTAGCCAGTCAGTCAGTCACCCAGCCAGTCACCCAGCCAGTCACCCAGCCAGTCAGTCAGCCAGTCAGTCAGCCAGTCAGTCAGTCAGCCAGTCAGTCAGTCAACCAGTCAGTCAGTCAACCAGTCAGTCAGCCAGTCAGTCAGTCAGCCAGTCAGTTAGTCAGTCAGTTAGTCAGCCAGTCAGTCAGTCAGCCAGTCAGTTAGTCAATCAGTCAGTCAGCCAGTCAGTCAGTCAGCCAGTCAGTCAGTCAGTCAGTCAGTTAGCCAGTCAGCCAGTCAGCCAGTCAGTCAGTCAGTTAGCCAGTCAGTCAGTCAGTCAGTCAGTCAGTTAGCCAGTCAGTCAGTCAATCAGTCAGTCAGCCAGCCAGTCAGCCAGTCAGTCAGTCAGTCAGTTAGCCAGTCAGTCAGCCAGTCAGTCAGTCAGTTAGTCAGTTAGCCAGTCAGTTAGTCAGTCAGTCAGCCAGTCAGTCTGTCAGTCAGTTAGCCAGTCAGCCAGTCAGTCAGTCAGTCAGCCAGCCAGCCAGTCAGTCAGTCAGCCAGTCAGTCTGTCAGCCAGTCAGTCAGCCAGTCAGTCAGTCAGCCAGTCAGTCAGCCAGTCAGTTAGTCAGTTAGCCAGTCAGTTAGCCAGTCAGTCAGTCAGTCAGCCAGTCAGTCAGTCAGTCAGTCAGTCAGTTAGCCAGTCAGTCAGTCAGTCAGTCAGCCAGTCAGTCAGCCAGTCAGTCAGTCAGTCAGTCTGTCAGCCAGTCAGTCAGCCAGTCAGTCAGTCAACCAGTCAGTCAGTCAGTCAGTCAGTCAGCCAGTCAGTTAGTCAGTCAGCCAGTCTGTCAGTCAGCCAGTCAGTCAGTCAGCCAGTCAGTCAGCCAGTCAGCCAGTCAGTCAGCCAGTCAGTCAGTTAGTCAGTCAGCCAGCCAGCCAGTCAGCCAGTCAGTCAGTCAGCCAGTCAGTCAGTCAGTCAGTCAGTCAGCCAGTCACTCAGACAGTTAGCCAGCCAGTCAGTTAGCCAGACAGTCAGTCAGTAAGTCAGTCACTCAGCCAGTCAGTCAGCACAGTGGAGACCAGCATGGTCCCAATAACCACCTAGGGTCTCTCTGTTTCAAAGACACTAGAGAAACAGCTACTAATGACAGGGGATGTCTGGCTCCAAGGACCATGTTGTGATGGGTTGGGAGGTTAAATCCCTTAGTGGGGCTGCTGTGTCCTCACTATCAATCACATACTGTACATTACTGGTTTACAATATCCCTCTAATATAGACCAGAACTTCAGCAACCAATAATACTGTAATACATCATACTCTGTTATGATACTCTGTTATGATACTCTGTTGTAATACATTATACTATGTTATGATACTCTGTTGTAATACATGATACTCTGTTACAATACATGATACTCTGTTGTAATACATAATACTCTGTTATGATACTCTGTTATGATACTCTGTTGTAATACATTATACTCTGTTGTAATACATTATACTCTGTTGTAATACATCATACTCTGTTATGATACTCTGTTATGATACTCTGTTGTAATACATTATACTATGTTATGATACTCTGTTGTGATACATGATACTCTGTTACAATACATGATACTTACAATACATGATACTCTGTTGTAATACATGATACTCTGTTCTCTCCAGGAGCGATAGCTGGCATCGTGGACCAACCCATGCAGAACTTCCAGCGGGGTTCAGAGATGCAGAGTTCAGCAGGCAGCAAGGCCAAAGGGGTCATCTCTGGGGTGGGGAAAGGCATCGTGGGGGTCTTTACCAAACCTATAGGGGGCGCCGCAGAGCTGGTCTCGCAGACGGGATACGGTGGGTTCACACACACTTCACTTTTTTAAAACATTTTATTTGAGCTTGTATTTTACCACTGGCAGGTCAACTAAGAACAAATTCCTTATTTACAACGACGTCCCTGATCGTTTGTTTTAACACATCACTTGTTCGACAGTAGTGGAAAACACATCCAACACAACCAGTTTATTGTCACTCAGGCCTGGCGAAGACCTTTCGTTACAATAAACTTTATGGGATCTTTCCAATGCTTTTACACTACAAGTCCCCTGCTGTAGTGTTCTGTCCTGGGGGTCCTGGCGGTATGCTAACACACAGTAGCAATGCTCCCTCCAAGGAGCCCTAGCGGTCCTACCGTAGCAGTATGCTAACAGGCTGTAATGCCCAGTCTATGGGGTCCTAGCGTAGTGGTATGCTAACAGGCTGTAATACCCAGTCTATGGGGTCCTACCGTAGCAGTATGCTAACAGGCTGTAATACCCAGTCTATGGGGTCCTAGCGTAGCGGTATGCTAACAGGCTGTAATGCCCAGTCTATGGGGTGGTAGCGGTCCTAGCATAGCGGTATGCTAACAGGCTGTAATACCCAGTCTATGGGGTGGTAGCAGTCCTAGCGTAGCGGTATGCTAACAGGCTGTAATGCCCAGTCTATGGGGTGGTAGCGGTCCTAGCGTAGCGGTATGCTAACATGCGGTCATGCCCAGTCTGTGGGGTGGTAGCAGTCCTAGCGTACCGGTATGCTAACAGGCTGTAATACCCAGTCTATGGGGTTATAGCGGTCCTAGCATAGCGGTAGGCTAACAGGCTGTAATATAATGTTTATTAACTGGGCCCTGGAGTGTTTATTAACTGGGCCCTAGAGTGTTTATTAACTGGGCCCTGGAGTGTTTATTAACTGGGCCCTGGAGTGTTTATTAACTAGGCCCTGGAGTGTTTATTAACTGGGCCCTGGAGTATTTATTAAGTGGGACCTGGAGTGTTTATTAACTGGGCCCTGGAGTGTTTATTAACTGGGCCCTGGAGTGTTTATTAACTGGGACCTGGAGTGTTTATTAACTGGGCCCTGGAGTGTTTATTAACTGGGCCCTGGAGTATTTATTAACTGGGCCCTGGAGTGTTTATTAACTGGGCCCTGGAGTGTTTATTAACTGGGCCCTGGAGTTTTTATAAACTGGGCCCTGGAGTGTTTATTAACTGGGCCCTGGAGTGTTTATTAACTGGGCCCTGGTACCATGGTACCCTGGGGACTGATCTAGCTCCCCTAGCTAGCTACACACACACACACACACACACATACCCACGCCACAGTGAAAATGTGTTGATACACACACACACTGCTAGAGTACATTCCACAACACACAGGGAGGGGGGAGGGGGGGGGTGGTATGTCCCAGAGGGCCAGAGCAGTGACATCATCAGCAGTAGAATGTTTTATGACCTGTTTTAAAATGCATGACGTCATCAAGTCACTTCACGGCTGACAGGAAGACGAGGCAACAAGCTGCACATGTAGACACACACACACACCACACACACACACACACACACACACACACACACACACACATACTGTACACTGAACCTTTCTGCTTTGATCTACTCTACGTGTGTGTGTGTGTGTGTGTGTGTGTGTGTGTGTGTGTGTTGCTTGTCCTGAGCAGGTATACTTCATGGGGCTGGTCTCTGGCAGCTTCCCAAACAGCTGTACCTCCCAGCAGACCAGAACTCAGCCCTCGCCCCCAACAGCCACGTCAAATACGTCTGGTAAGAACTGAACTCTATACACACACACACAGCCCTCGCCCCTAACAGCCACGTCAAATACGTCTGGTAAGAACTGAACTCTATACACACACACACACAGCCCTCGCCCCTAACAGCCACGTCAAATACGTCTGGTAAGAACTGAACTCTATACACACACACACACACACACACACAGCCCTCGCCCCCAACAGTCACGTCAAATACGTCTGGTAAGAACTGAACTCTGTACACACACACACACACACACACACACACACACACACACACACAGCCCTCGCCCCCAACAGTCACGTCAAATACGTCTGGTTAGAACTGAACTCTATACACACACACACACACATACACACAGCCCTCGCCCCTAACAGTCACGTCAAATACGTCTGGTAAGAACTGAACTCTATACACACACACACACACACAGCCCTCGCCCCCAACAGTCATGTCAAATACGTCTGGTAAGAACTGAACTCTATACACACACACATACACACACACACAGCCCTTGCCCCCAACAGCCACGTCAAATACGTCTGGTAAGAACTGAACTCTATACACACACACACACACACACAGCCCTCGCCCCTAACAGTCACGTCAAATACGTCTGGTAAGAACTGAACTCTGTACACACACACACACACACACAGCCCTCGCCCCCAACAGCCACGTCAAATACGTCTGGTAAGAACTGAACTCTATACACACACACACACACACACACACACACACACACACACACACACACACACACACACACACCCAGGTCCCCAACAGCCACGTTACCTTTATGAAAGGAAGAGATCCCTGCTGATAGCTTGCTTCCCCACCAAGCTGCAGAAACGGAGGAGCAAACTGAAGTAGAAAACAGATTCAGAATCTCTTGGAGGACCGTGGAATGAATGTATTTATTTAACAGGGACAGTGTACATTTTTTTAATTGTATTTATTTATTTCACCTTTATTTAACCAGGTAGGCAAGTTGAGAACAAGTTCTCATTTACAACTGCGAGCTGGCCAAGAATAAAGCAAAGCAGTTCGACAACATACAACAACACAGAGTTACACATGGAGTAAAACAAACATACAGTCAATAATACAGTAGAAAAATAAGTCTATATACAATGTGAGCAAATGAGGTGAGATAAGGGAGGTAAAGGCAATAAAAAAGGCCATGGTGGCGAAGTAAATACAATATAGCAAGTAAAACACTGGAATGGTAGATTTGTAGTGGAAGAAAGTGCAAAGTAGAAATAGAAATAATGGGATGCAAAGGAGAAAAATAAATAAATAAAATAAATAAATACAGTAGGGGAAGAGGTAGTAGTTTGGGCTAAATTATAGATGGGCTATGTACAGGTGCAGTGATCTGTGAGCTGCTCTGACAGCTGGTGCTTAAAGCCAGTGATACATTAAACATCATCAATATTACAGTAATACAACATCTGTGTAAATGTCCTGGGATGTTCAAGGGCAAATACACAGCCGCTACGCAAACACAAATACTCACTACAAACCCATAGGAATACATTACATCCAATACAATATGATTCTAACAACAACAATCTGTTAAAAAAACACACTGTCATCAGCTGTCCTCTTACATATGAGGACACAGAGGTAAGTCGTGTGTACAGGCTTTGGTTTGATTTGAGCCGTGGTTTATAATGTAAAAGTGTAGTAAACAGTTCAGTTTGTCAAGTCTATGGGCAGTGTGTTGTATCTGTTACTGAGAGGGCTGATTGGCTGAGTTCACTGTGTCTGAAAGTTATCCAGGAAGTGGTTTGCTTCGGCACGGCCAGCAGAACCACCCTGCATCCCACTGCTGGTTTGGCTCTGAGACTTAGCAGGTTTGGTTCTGGGAGACCCGATGGTTCTGGAAGTGGTTTGCTTCGGCACGGCCAGCAGAACCACCCTGCATCCCAATGCTGGTTTGGCTCTGAGACTAAGCAGGTTTGGTTCTGGTCGTTCTGGGAGACCAGATGCTTCTGGAAGTGGTTTTTGGAGGGCCAGTAGGAGGCACTCTTTCCTCTGGTCTAAAAAAATTGAAATTATTCCAACGCCCCGGTGCAGTGATTGGGGACATTGCCCTGTGTAGGATGCCGTCTTTTGGATGGGATGTTAAACGGGTGTCCTGACTCTCTGTGGTCACTAAAGATCCCATGGTACTTATCGTCAGAGTAGGGGTAACATGTGGTAGTGTTTGAATAGGTACAACATATCTAGTGACTTAACATGTGTGGTAGTGTTTGAATAGGTACAGTGACTTAACATGTGTGGTAGTGTTTGAATAGGTACAACATATCTAGTGACTTAACATGTGTGGTAGTGTTTGAATAGGTACAACATATCTAGTGACTTAACATGTGTGGTAGTGTTTCAATAGGTACAGCGACTTAACATGTGTGGTAGTGTTTGAATAGGTACAACATATCCAGTGACTTAACATGTGTGGTAGTGTTTGAATAGGTACAACATATCTAGTGACTTAACATGTGTGGTAGTGTTTGAATAGGTACAACATATCTAGTGACTTAACATGTGTGGTAGTGTTTGAATAGGTACAGCATATCTAGTGACTTCACATGTGTGGTAGTGTTTCAATAGGTAGAACATATCTAGTGACTTCACATGTGTGGTAGTGTTTGAATAGGTACAACATATCTAGTGACTTCACATGTGTGGTAGTGTTTGAACAGGTACAACATATCCAGTGACTTAACATGTGTGGTAGTGTTTGAATAGGTACAACATATCCAGTGACTTAACATGTGTGGTAGTGTTTGAATAGGTACAACATATCTAGTGACTTAACATGTGTGGTAGTAGTGTTTCAATAGGTACAACATATCAAGTGACTTAACATGTGTGGTAGTGTTTCAATAGGTACAACATATCTAGAGACTTAACATGTGTGGTAGTGTTTGAATAGGTACAGCATATCTAGAGACTTAACATGTGTGTATACATTTGTATGGACATACTGGTCACCTATGGCCATGTGGTCTAATGGGATTGTTGTATATTCATCTGTCGGCTGACATCTCTCTGTGCTGGGTGTCTTCCTCCCCTCCTCTTCCTCCCCTCCCCTCACCAGGAAGATGCTCCAGTCCCTGGGTCGTCCAGAGGTCCACATGTCCCTGGAGGTGGTGATAGTGTCTGGGTCGGGCCAGGAGCATGCTGGGTGTCTGCTGCTGACAGGGGAGGTGGTGTTTGTGGTCAGTCTGTCTGAGGACACACAGCAGCAGGCTTTCCCCATCACTGAGGTGGTCTGTCAACAAGACCCCCACCACCTGGGGGCGCTGACCCTCACGCTGCAGCAGCAGAGACTCACCAACGATGTAGAGGTAGGGGTGAGGGATGGTAGGGGTGGGGTGGGGGGGTGAGGTAAGGAGGGAGGGTGAGGAATGGTAGGGGTGGGGTGGGGGGGTGAGGTAAGGAGGGAGGGAGAGGAATGGTAGGGGTGGGGTGGGGGGGGTGAGGTAGGGAGGGAGGGTGAGGGATGGTAGGGGTGAGGTAGGGGTGAGGGATGGTAGGGGTGAGGGAGGGATGGGTGAGGTAGGGTAGGGGTGAGGGAGGGTGAGGGAGGGTGAGGGATGGAGGGAGGGATGGTAGGGGTGAGGGAGGGAGGGTGAGGTAGGGTGAGGGATGGTAGGGGTGGGGGGGTGAGGGATGGTAGGGTGAGGGGGGTGAGGGATGGGTGAGGTAGGGAGGGAGGGGTGAGGGATGGTGAGGGATGGTAGGGGTGAGGGATGGTAGGGGTGAGGGATGGTAGGGGTGAGGGATGGGTGAGGGAGGGTGAGGGATGGTAGGGGTGAGGGGGTGAAAGATGGGGGAGGGAGGGAGGGGTGAGGGGGGTGAGGGAGGGTGAGGGAGGGAGGGTGATCATCATATGGTCATTTAATAGATGTGTTTATCTTTATCCAACTACAGTGAACAAAAATATTCAGATTTCAGAACATGCAGGAAACATCACTAAACCTCCTCCTCCCCTCCCCCCTCCTCTCCTCCCTCCTCCCCTCCCCTCCCCCTCTCCTCCCCCTCAGAGTGACAGTGGGAGGGAGTGGTTATCAGAGCAGCAGTACAGTCGTCTGGTGGACTATGTGACTCGTGCGTCTGCGTTCCTCTCCCCCTCGGCCTCGTCCCTCCAGCAGGCTCCTCCCATCACCCCGGCCGAGCCTCAGCCCGCCGTCACCAAGACCTACCGTTACCTGGTCAACCCCGCCCACGGCGCCGTGTTCGTCTCCAAGTTCACCATGGTCAAGAACAAGGCACTGCGCATCGGCTTCCACTGACACACCTGTACAAACACACACACCTTTACAGAGACACACCTGTACACACACACCTTTACAGAGACACACCTGTACACACACCTTTACAGAGACACACCTGTACACACACCTTTACAGAGACACACCTGTACACACACCTGTACACACACACACCTTTACAGAGACACACCTGTACACACACCTTTACAGAGACACACCTTTACAGAGACACACCTGTACAGAGACACACCTGTACACACACACACCTGTACAGAGACACACCTTTACAGAGACACACCTGTACACACACACACACACCTTTACAGAGACACACCTGTACACACACACACCTTTACAGAGACACACCTGTACACACACACACCTTTACAGAGACACACCTGTACACACACACACACACCTGTACAGAGACACACCTGTTGTACTCTCTCTTTAGGTTGCCTTGAAGGTTTAATATCCTCTATGCGTTATGAAACAGTTCACCCTGTCATGGGAAGAGGGTTTAAACTTTGATTTACTCTGAAACATTTCAATAAAACACCCGTGGCAGTGAACACTAATGTTGAGGAGACTGGAGGGTTTACAGTACGTCCCAAATGCCACACTATTCCCTATATAGTGCACTACTATAGAACAGGACCCAATGCCACCCTAATCCCTATATAGTGCACTACTATAGAACAGGACCCAATGCCACCCTATTCCCTATATAGTGCACTACTATAGAACAGGACCCAATGCTACCCTAATCCCTATATAGTGCACTACTTTAGCCCAGGTCCCAATGCCACCCTATTCCCTATATAGTGCACTACTTTAGCCCAGGTCCCATAAGCCCCCTGTGTTGGGAATAGGTTGCCATTTGGTCGTTTCAGCCGTCATATTGTCCTTAAGCCGAGTTTCTCTGTGCTCTTTATTCCTGTATAACTGAGCTGTTTAAAGCTCTTAACGGGCGAGAGTCTCTCTGACGGCGTCACGGTGCCGATGGTGCCTGTGGTGCTGGCGGTGGTGGTGGTGGTGGTGCTGCCGGTGGTGCTGATGGTGGTGCCGGTGGTGCCGGAGGTGGTGGTGGTGGTGGTGCTGCCGGTGGTGCTGATGGTGGTGCCGGCGGAGGTTCCGGTGGTGGTGGTGGTGCCGGTGGTGCTGGTGGTGGTGGTGGTGCTGGAGGTGCCGGTGGAGGAGTGAGCACGTTGGACCAGTCAGAAGAATATCATGGTTCATATCCAAGCTGTCAACTAAAATATGGTTGTGGGAATTTGTTGCTTTTCAATGTATTGTTTTTTCTTTCTAGAAGACGTATCACATTACGATGAGATGTTTTTAACATCAAATCGTTTAGTTCTGTGTATTTTTGAGTTCATGCCCAAGATCGTTTACCTTGTTTTAAATTCTGTTAAAAACGCGGCTTTATGGAATAAAACATGGCTTTTTGTACTCGAATGCTTTTTGATGGTCTGGATCACGTGTCCAACTCATTCCACAGAGGGCTGAGTGTCTGGGGAAAACCTTTACCTCCTCCCTTTGTACTTGATTGATTAATTAAAGGTCACTAATTAGTAAGGAACTCCCCCTCACCTGGTTGTCCAGGTGTTAACTGAAAGGAAAAACCTGCAGACACCAGGCCCTCCGTGGAAAGAGGTGGACCCCCCCTCTGGGTTACATGGATAATATATTGTATTAATAGTTTAATAAATTACATTCTAATAAAATATTGAAGTTGTGATGTCACGTGATTCCCTTGACCAATAGTACATGCTCAGGTTATTAAATTTAGTCGATCTACGAAGTGACATTAGGGCTCAGTGTTATCCTGACAAAGCCACTAGGAGGTGACATTAGGGCTCAGTGTTATCCTGACAAAGCCACTAGGAGGTGACATTAGGGCCCAGTATTATCCTGACAAAGCCACTAGGAGGTGACATTAGGGCCCAGTGTTATCCTGACAAAGCCACTAGGAGGTGACATTAGGGCCCAGTATTATCCTGACAAAGCCACTAGGAGGTGACATTAGGGCCCAGTATTATCCTGACAAAGCCACTAGGAGGTGACATTAGGGCCCAGTATTATCCTGACAAAGCCACTAGGAGGTGACATTAGGGCCCAGTATTATCCTGACAAAGCCACTAGGAGGTGACATTAGGGCCCAGTGTTATCCTGACAAAGCCACTAGGAGGTGACATTAGGGCCCAGTGTTATCCTGACAAAGCCACTAGGAGGTGACATTAGGGCCCAGTATTATCCTGACAAAGCCACTAGGAGGTGACATTAGGGCCCAGTATTATCCTGACAAAGCCACTAGGAGGTGACATTAGGGCCCAGTATTATCCTGACAAAGCCACTAGGAGGTGACATTAGGGCCCAGTATTATCCTGACAAAGCCACTAGGAGGTGACATTAGGGCTCAGTATTATCCTGACAAAGCCACTAGGAGGTGACATTAGGGCCCAGTATTATCCTGACAAGCCACTAGGAGGTGACATTAGGGCTCAGTATTATCCTGACAAAGCCACTAGGAGGTGACATTAGGGCCCAGTATTATCCCTGACAAAGCCACTAGGAGGTGACATTAGGGCTCAGTGTTATCCTGACAAAGCCACTAGGAGGGTGACATAGGGCCCAGTATTATCCTGACAAAGCCACTAGGAGGTGGTGACATTAGGGCCCAGTATTATCCTGACAAAGCCACTAGGAGGTGACATTAGGGCCCAGTATTATCCTGACAAAGCCACTAGGAGGTGACATTAGGGCCCAGTATTATCCTGACAAAGCCACTAGGAGGTGACATAGGGCCCAGTGTTATCCTGACAAAGCCACTAGGAGGTGACATTAGGGCCCAGTATTATCCTGACAAAGCCACTAGGAGGGTGACATTAGGGCTCAGTATTATCCTGACAAAGCCACTAGGAGGTGACATTAGGGCCCAGTATTATCCTGACAAAGCCACTAGGAGGTGACATTAGGGCTCAGTATTATCCTGACAAAGCCACTAGGAGGTGACATTAGGGCCCAGTATTATCCTGACAAAGCCACTAGGAGTTGACATTAGGGCTCAGTATTATCCTGACAAAGCCACTAGGAGGTGACATTAGGGCTCAGTATTATCCTGACAAAGCCACTAGGAGGTGACATTAGGAGGTGACATTAGGGCTCAGTATTATCCTGACAAAGCCACTAGGAGGTGACATCAGGGCCCAGTATTATCCTGACAAAGCCACTAGGAGGTGACATTAGGGCTCAGTGTTATCCTGACAAAGCCACTAGGAGGTGACATTAGGGCCCAGTATTATCCTGACAAAGCCACTAGGAGGTGACATTAGGAGGTGACATTAGGGCTCAGTATTATCCTGACAAAGCCACTAGGAGGTGACATTAGGGCCCAGTATTATCCTGACAAAGCCACTAGGAGGTGACATTAGGGCTCAGTATTATCCTGACAAAGCCACTAGGAGGTGACATTAGGGCCCAGTATTATCCTGACAAAGCCACTAGGAGGTGACATTAGGGCCTAGTATTATCCTGACAAAGCCACTAGGAGGTGACATTAGGGCTCAGTATTATCCTGACAAAGCCACTAGGAGGTGACATTAGGGCCCAGTATTATCCTGACAAAGCCACTAGGAGGTGACATTAGGGCCCAGTATTATCCTGACAAAGCCACTAGGAGGTGACATTAGGGCTCAGTATTATCCTGACAAAGCCACTAGGAGGCGACATTAGGAGGTGACATTAGGGCTCAGTATTATCCTGACAAAGCCATTAGGAGGTGACATTAGGGCTCAGTATTATCCTGACAAAGCCACTAGGAGGTGACATTAGGGCTCAGTATTATCCTGACAAAGCCATTAGGAGGTGACATTAGGGCCCAGTATTATCCTGACAAAGCCACTAGGAGGTGACATTAGGAGGTGACATTAGGGCTCAGTATTATCCTGACAAAGCCACTAGGAGGTGACATTAGGAGGTGACATTAGGGCTCAGTATTATCCTGACAAAGCCACTAGGAGGTGACATTAGGGCTCAGTATTATCCTGACAAAGCCACTAGGAGGTGACATTAGGAGGTGACATTAGGGCTCAGTATTATCCTGACAAAGCCACTAGGAGGCGACATTAGGAGGTGACATTAGGGCTCAGTATTATCCTGACAAAGCCATTAGGAGATGACATTAGGGCTCAGTATTATCCTGACAAAGCCACTAGGAGGTGACATTAGGGCTCAGTGTTATCCTGACAAAGCCACTAGGAGGCGACATTAGGAGGTGACATTAGGGCTCAGTATTATCCTGACAAAGCCATTAGGAGGTGACATTAGGGCCCAGTATTATCCTGACAAAGCCACTAGGAGGTGACATTAGGGCCCAGTATTATCCTGACAAAGCCACTAGGAGGTGACATTAGGGCTCAGTATTATCCTGACAAAGCCACTAGGAGGTGACATTAGGGCCCAGTATTATCCTGACAAAGCCACTAGGAGGTGACATTAGGGCCCAGTATTATCCTGACAAAGCCACTAGGAGGTGACATTAGGAGGTGACATTAGGGCCCAGTATTATCCTGACAAAGCCACTAGGAGGTGACATTAGCGCTCAGTATTATCCTGACAAAGCCACTAGGAGGTGACATTAGGGCTCAGTATTATCCTGACAAAGCCACTAGGAGGTGACATTAGGGCTCAGTATTATCCTGACTAGGAGGTGACATAAGGGCCCAGTATTATCCTGACAAAGCCACTAGGAGGTGACATTAGGGCCCAGTAATTTCCTGACAAAGCCACTAGGAGGTGACATTAGGGCCCAGCATTATCCTGACAAAGCCACTAGGAGGTGACATTAGGGCTCAGTATTATCCTGACAAAGCCACTAGGAGGTGACATTAGGAGGTGACATTAGGAGGTGACATTAGGGCTCAGTATTATCCTGACAAAGCCACTAGGAGGTGACATTAGGGCTCAGTATTATCCTGACAAAGCCACTAGGAGGCGACATTAGGAGGGTGACATTAGGGCTCAGTATTATCCTGACAAAGCCATTAGGAGGTGACATTAGGGCCCAGTATTATCCTGACAAAGCCACTAGGAGGTGACATTAGGAGGTGACATTAGGGCTCAGTATTATCCTGACAAAGCCACTAGGCGGTGACATTAGGGCTCAGTATTATCCTGACTAGGAGGTGACATAAGGGCCCAGTATTATCCTGACAAAGCCACTCGGAGGTGACATTAGGGCCCAGTATTATCCTGACAAAGCCACTAGGAGGCGACATTAGGAGGTGACATTAGGGCTCAGTATTATCCTGACAAAGCCATTAGGAGGTGACATTAGGGCCCAGTATTATCCTGACAAAGCCACTAGGAGGTGACATTAGGAGATGACATTAGGGCTCAGTATTATCCTGACTAGGAGGTGACATAAGGGCCCAGTATTATCCTGACAAAGCCACTCGGAGGTGACATTAGGGCCCAGTATTATCCTGACAAAGCCACTAGGAGGCGACATTAGGAGGTGACATTAGGGCCCAGTATTATCCTGACAAAGCCATTAGGAGGTGACATTAGGAGGTGACATTAGGGCTCAGTATTATCCTGACATAGCCACTAGGAGGTGACATTAGGGCCCAGTATTATCCTGACAAAGCCACTAGGAGGTGACATTAGGAGGTGACATTAGGGCTCAGTATTATCCTGACAAAGCCACTAGGAGGTGACATTAGGAGGTGACATTAGGGCTCAGTATTATCCTGACAAAGCCCCTAGGAGGTGACATTAGGAGGTGACATTAGGGCTCAGTATTTTCCTGACAAAGCCACTTTGTGGGAGGAATTATTTGACCCACGCGAACAGGACCGACGACGTGACTAAACAGAAAGCAACTTGACCGCGATTCATGTATACAGTGGATATGAACAAATTAATGTGATATTTCAGGCTCTCTCTCCCCAGTTCATAGTACAATGTAGGCTACACACATTTACAGTGATATGGGGGATAGAGACGTTTATTTCTACATTACAAACAAACAACTTTTCTGAAAAATGTCAACACTGCCATGTTGTGCTGAGTCTTCCTGTTGGAAAGCAACATCAGACTTAACGCTGAAACAGATGCACCTCCCCAGAATTCATTTCTCTGCAGTCGGTTTGCTTCAGCCTTTCCACTCAAACAAGCCCATTTCCTGTCCTGGGGGAGACGACAGAGCTCTACTGGGCCTGGTGTTGGCTCTGTCCTGGGGGGGAGACGTTAGAGCTCTACTGGGCCTGGTGTTGGCTCTGTCCTGGGGGAGACGACAGAGCTCTACTGGGCCTGGTGTTGGCTCTGTCCTGGGGGGGAGACGTTAGAGCTCTACTGGGCCTAGTGTTGGCTCTGTCCTGGGGGAGACGACAGAGCTCTACTGGGCCTGGTGTTGGCTCTGTCCTGGGGGGGAGACGTTAGAGCTCTACTGGGCCTAGTGTTGGCTCTGTCCTGGGGGAGACGACAGAGCTCTACTGGGCCTGGTCTTGGCTCTGTCCTGGGGGAGACGACAGAGCTCTACTGGGCTTGGTGTTGGCTGGGGGAGACGTTAGAGCTCTACTGGGCCTGGTGTTGGCTCTGTCCTGGGGGAGACGACAGAGCTCTACTGGGCCTGGTGTTGGCTCTGTCCTGGGGGGGAGACGTTAGAGCTCTACTGGGCCTGGTGTTGGTTCTGTCCTGGGGGAGACGATAGAGCTCTACTGGGCCTGGTGTTGGCTCTGTCCTGGGGGAGACGACAGAGCTCTACTGGGCTTGGTGTTGGCTGGGGGAGACGTTAGAGCTCTACTGGGCCTAGTGTTGGCTCTGTCCTGGGGGAGACAACAGAGCTCTACTGGGCCTGGTCTTGGCTCTGTCCTGGGGGAGACGACAGAGCTCTACTGGGCCTGGTGTTGGCTCTGTCCTGGGGGGAAGACGTTAGAGCTCTACTGGGCCTGGTGTTGGCTCTGTCCTGGGGGAGACGACAGAGCTCTACTGGGCCTGGTGTTGGCTCTGTCCTGGGGGGGAGACGTTAGAGCTCTACTGGGCCTGGTGTTGGTTCTGTCCTGGGGGAGACGATAGAGCTCTACTGGGCCTGGTGTTGGCTCTGTCCTGGGGGAGACGACAGAGCTCTACTGGGCTTGGTGTTGGCTGGGGGAGACGTTAGAGCTCTGCTGGGCCTGGTGTTGGCTCTGTCCTGGGGGAGACGACAGAGCTCTACTGGGCCTGGTGTTGGTTCTGTCCTGGGGGAGACGACAGAGCTCTACTGGGCCTGGTGTTGGCTCTGTCCTGGGGGAGACGACAGAGCTCTACTGGGCCTGGTGTTGGTTCTGTAGGGAGAGTCTGCTGACCTTTGACCTCAGACTGTGGGCAGATGACGAGTCTGGAGGACAAGGGAGAGGAGACTTATTGTTGTGGTCAGACTACATCCTACAGGTGGGATTTACAATGTGAGGACTGTAGAGAGGACCAGACTGTAATATACTGTAGAGAGGACCAGACTGTAATATACTGTAGAGAGGACCAGACTGTAATATACTGTAGAGAGGACCAGACTGTACTGTAATATACTGTAGAGAGGACCAGACTGTAATATACTGTAGAGAGGACCAGACTGTAATATACTGGAGAGAGGACCAGACTGTAATATACTGGAGAGAGGACCAGACTGTAATATACTGTAGAGAGGACCAGACTGTAATATACTGTAGAGAGGACCAGACTGTACTATACTGTAGAGAGGACCAGACTGTACTATACTGTAGAGAGGACCAGACTGTAATATACTGTAGAGAGGACCAGACTGTAATATACTGTAGAGAGGACCAGACTGTAATATACTGGAGAGAGGACCAGACTGTAATATACTGCAGAGAGGACCAGACTGTAATATACTGTAGAGAGGACCAGACTGTAATATACTGGAGAGAGGACCAGACTGTAATATACTGTAGAGAGGACCAGACTGTAATATACTGTAGAGAGGACCAGACTGTAATATACTGTAGAGAGGACCAGACTGTAATATACTGTAGAGAGGACCAGAATGTACTGTAATATACTGTAGAGAGGACCAGACTGTAATATACTGTAGAGAGGACCAGACTGTAATATACTGTAGAGAGGACCAGACTGTAATATACTGGAGAGAGGACCAGACTGTACTGTAATATACTGTAGAGAGGACCAGACTGTAATATACTGTAGAGAGGACCAGACTGTAATAAACTGTAGAGAGGACCAGACTGTAATATACTGTAGAGAGGACCAGACTGTAATATACTGTAGAGAGGACCAGACTGTACTATACTGTAGAGAGGACCAGACTGTACTATACTGTAGAGAGGACCAGACTGTAATATACTGTAGAGAGGACCAGACTGTAATATACTGTAGAGAGGACCAGACTGTAATATACTGGAGAGAGGACCAGACTGTAATATACTGTAGAGAGGACCAGACTGTAATATACTGTAGAGAGGACCAGACTGTAATATACTGTAGAGAGGACCAGACTGTAATATACTGTAGAGAGGACCAGAATGTACTGTAATATACTGTAGAGAGGACCAGACTGTAATATACTGTAGAGAGGACCAGACTGTACTATACTGTAGAGAGGACCAGACTGTACTATACTGTAGAGAGGACCAGACTGTAATATACTGTAGAGAGGACCAGACTGTAATATACTGTAGAGAGGACCAGACTGTAATATACTGTAGAGAGGACCAGACTGTAATATACTGGAGAGAGGACCAGACTGTAATATACTGTAGAGAGGACCAGACTGTAATATACTGTAGAGAGGACCAGACTGTAATATACTGTAGAGAGGACCAGACTGTAATATACTGTAGAGAGGACCAGACTGTAATATACTGTAGAGAGGACCAGACTGTAATATACTGTAGAGAGGACCAGAATGTACTGTAATATACTGTAGAGAGGACCAGATGTACTGTAATATACTGTAGAGAGGACCAGACTGTAATATACTGTAGAGAGGACCAGACTGTAATATACTGGAGAGAGGATCAGACTGTACTGTAATATACTGTAGAGAGGACCAGACTGTAATATACTGTAGAGAGGACCAGACTGTAATATACTGTAGAGAGGACCAGACTGTAATATACTGTAGACAGGACCAGACTGTAATAAACTGTAGAGAGGACCAGACTGTAATATACTGTAGAGAGGACCAGACTGTAATATACTGTAGAGAGGACCAGACTGTAATATACTGTAGAGAGGACCAGACTGTAATATACTGTAGAGAGGACCAGAATGTACTGTAATATACTGTAGAGAGGACCAGACTGTAATATACTGTAGAGAGGACCAGACTGTAATATACTGTAGAGAGGACCAGACTGTAATATACTGGAGAGAGGATCAGACTGTACTGTAATATACTGTAGAGAGGACCAGACTGTAATATACTGTAGAGAGGACCAGACTGTAATATACTGTAGAGAGGACCAGACTGTAATATACTGTAGAGAGGACCAGACTGTAATAAACTGTAGAGAGGACCAGACTGTAATATACTGTAGAGAGGACCAGACTGTAATATACTGGAGAGAGGACCAGACTGTAATATACTGTAGAGAGGACCAGACTGTACTGTAATATACTGTAGAGAGGACCAGACTGTAATATACTGTAGTGAGGACCAGACTGGACTGGACTCCCACCTGTCCCAGTGGAGGACGTGACGTCCAGCTGGGCCTGTCTCCTCAGCAGCACCTCCTCTCTCTCCAGGGCGACCATGTATTTAGAGTAGGACCAAGATAACTGTTATAGAAGAGACATGTAGTTAGAGAGTAGGACCAAGATAACTGTTATAGAAGAGACATGTAGTTAGATAGGGACCAAGATAACTGTTATAGAAGAGACATGTAGTTAGATAGGGACCAAGACAACCGTTATAGAAGAGACATGTAGTTAGAGAGTAGGACCAAGATAACTGTTATAGAAGAGACATGTAGTTAGAGAGTAGGACCAAGACAACTGTTATAGAACAGACATGTAGTTAGATAGGGACCAAGATAACTGTTACAGAAGAGACATGTAGTTAGATAGGGACCAAGACAACTGTTATAGAATAGACATGTAGTTAGATAGGGACCAAGACAACTGTTATAGAAGAGACATGTAGTTAGAGAGTAGGACCAAGATAACTGTTATAGAAGAGACATGTAGTTAGTTAGGGACCAAGATAACTGTTATAGAATAGACATGTAGTTAGAATAGGACCAAGATAACTGTTATAGAAGAGACATGTAGTTAGAGAGTAGGACCAAGATAACTGTTATAGAAGAGACATGTAGTTAGATAGGGACCAAGATAACTGTTATAGAAGAGACATGTAGTTAGATAGGGACCAAGACAACTGTTATAGAAGAGACGGACCAAGATAACTGTTATAGAAGAGACATGTAGTTAGAGAGTAGGACCAAGACAACTGTTATAGAAGAGACATGTAGTTAGATAGGGACCAAGACAACTGTTATAGAAGAGACATGTAGTTAGAGAGTAGGACCAAGATAACTGTTATAGAAGAGACATGTAGTTAGTTAGGGACCAAGATAACTGTTATAGAATAGACATGTAGTTAGAATAGGACCAAGATAACTGTTATAGAAGAGACATGTAGTTAGAATAGGACCAAGACAACCGTTATAGAAGAGACATGTAGTTAGAGAGTAGGACCAAGATAACTGTTATAGAAGAGACATGTAGTTAGAGAGTAGGACCAAGACAACTGTTATAGAACAGACATGTAGTTAGATAGGGACCAAGATAACTGTTACAGAAGAGACATGTAGTTAGATAGGGACCAAGAAAACTGTTATAGAAGAGACATGCAGTTAGAGAGTAGGACCAAGATAACTGTTATAGAAGAGACATGTAGCTAGAATAGGACTAAAAGGTGTTTACCTGTTGGCTAGGGTAAAAGGTGTTTACCTGTTGGCTAGGGTAAAAGGTGTTTACCTGTTGGCTAGGGTAAAAGGTGTTTACCTGTTGGCTAGGGTAAAAGGTGTTTACCTGTTGGCTAGGGTAAAAGGTGTTTACCTGTTGGCTAGGGTAAAAGGTGTTTACCTGTTGGCTAGGGTAAAAGGTGTTTACCTGTTGGCTAGGGTAAAAGGTGTTTACCTGTTGGCTAGGGTAAAGCAGCTCTCTGCTCTCCTGTAGTCCTCTGTGTTTCTCCTCCTGCTCTTCCTCTGGAAACCTCTCCTCTTCCTCCTGGGCTCTCCTCTCCACTTCCTTTTCCTCCTCTCTCCTCCTGCGGCGCTGTAGTTTAGCACTCTGTTTGTTCATGCTGTTCTGCAACAGTGGCAGCACCTCCTCCTCCTGCACACCGCTGCTGAACGACAGGAACTCTGGCCACAGCTTCAGGAGCTCACTGAACACACACATCTACTACACAGAGAGAGAGAAACAGAGAGAGAGAGAGACAGACAGATTTGATTCTCATTTTTTTATTTTGTAAATATCCAAAATAAGCTTTGGCAATATGTATATTGTTACGTCATGCCAATAAAGTGAATTGAATTGAATTGAGAGAGAGAGAGAGAGAGAGAGAGACAGAGACAGAGACAGACAGTGAATATACAGGATCCTTGCTATAGTCAGGTGTACACTGAGTGTACAAAACATTAGGAACACCTTCCTAATATTTGCGTTCAGTCGGGACATGGACTCTACAAGGTGTCGAAAGCGTTCCACGGGGATGCTGGACCAACGCTTCATACCGTGTCCAGTTGGCTGGATGTCGTTTGAGTGGTGGACCATCCTAGATACACACAGGAAGTTGTTTAAACACTCAAACCGGTGCGTCTGGTACCTACTACCATACCCATTTCAAAGGCTCTTCAATCTTTTGTCTTGTCCCCTTCAACTCTCTGAATGGCACACCTGGATTCACCTGGTCAGTGTGTGTCACGGAAAGAGGAATGTTTTGTACACCCAGCGTATATTGCTCTGTCTGGTCTGGTCTGGTCGGTCCGTCCGTCCGTCTGAGTAGGTATATCTTCCCCAGTGAGTCTGTCTGTCTGTCTGTCTGTCTGTCTGTCTGTCTGTCTACCTGAGTAGGTATATCTTCCCCAGTGAGTCTGTCTGTCTGCCTGCCTGCCTGCCTGCCTGCCTGCCTGCCTGTCTGTCTGTCTGTCTGTCTGTCTGTGTACCTGAGCCTCTCTGAAGACGTAGGGCCCCATCTCGCCCCTCCTCTCCAGGATGTGTGAAGCCTGCTCTGGGGGGATGTCTATCTGCAGGGCCGGCGGGACGGAGGACTGGATGAAACAGCTGATGATGGTGGACACCTTGTCCTGGACTACAGCCTCCAAACAGTGGGAATGACACAGATCCTAATGGGAGAGGAGGGAGGGAGGGAGGGCGGGATGGAGGGAGAGAGGGAGGGAGGGAGGGATGGCATGGGGGGTGGGGGTGGGAGGGATAGCATGGGGGAGAGGGAGGGAGGGAGGGATGGTATGGGGGAGAGGGAGGGAGGGAGGGAGGGATGGCATGGGGGAGAGGGAGGGAGGGATGGTATGGGGGGTGGGGGTGGGGGAGGGAGAGATGGCATGGGGGAGAGGGAGGGAGGGAGGGAGGGATGGAGGGAGAGATGGCATGGGGGAGAGGAAGGGATGGTATGGGGGAGACAGATCTATTATTCATTCAAGAAGATTACCAAGGCCCAGTGTAGACCCCAGAGATAACAGCACCAGATTACCAAGGCCCAGTGTAGACCTCAGAGATAACAGCACCAGATTACCAAGGCCCAGTGTAGACCTCAGAGATAACAGCACCAGATTACCAAGGCCCAGTGTGGACCCCGGAGATAACAGCACCAGATTACCAAGGCCCAGTGTGGACCCCGGAGATAACAGCACCAGATTACCAAGGCCCAGTGTAGACCTCGGAGATAACAGCACCAGATTACCAAGGCCCAGTGTGGACCCCGGAGATAACAGCACCAGATTACCAAGGCCCAGTGTGGACCCCGGAGATAACAGCACCAGATTACCAAGGCCCAGTGTAGACCTCAGAGATAACAGCACCAGATTACCAAGGCCCAGTGTAGACCTCGGAGATAACAGCACCAGATTACCAAGGCCCAGTGTAGACCCCAGAGATAACAGCACCAGATTACCAAGGCCCAGTGTAGACCTCAGAGATAACAGCACCAGATTACCAAGGCCCAGTGTAGACCCCAGACATAACAGCACCAGATTACCAAGGCCCAGTGTAGACCCCAGAGATAACAGCACCAGATTACCAAGACCCAGTGTGGACCCCAGAGATAATAGCACCAGATTACCAAGGCCCAGTGTAGACCTCGGAGATAACAGCACCAGATTACCAAGGCCCAGTGTAGACCTCAGAGATAACAGCACCAGATTACCAAGGCCCAGTGTAGACCCCAGAGATAACAGCACCAGATTACCAAGGCCCAGTGTAGACCCCAGAGATAACAGCACCAGATTACCAAGGCCCAGTGTAGACCTCAGAGATAACAGCACCAGATTACCAAGGCCCAGTGTAGACCCCAGAGATAACAGCACCAGATTACCAAGGCCCAGTGTAGACCTCAGAGTTAACAGCACCAGATTACCAAGGCCCAGTGTGGACCCCAGAGATAACAGCACCAGATTACCAAGGCCCAGTGTAGACCCCAGAGATAACAGCACCAGATTACCAAGGCCCAGTGTAGACCCCAGAGATAACAGCACCAGATTACCAAGGCCCAGTGTAGACCTCGGAGATAACAGCACCAGATTACCAAGGCCCAGTGTAGACCTCAGAGATAACAGCACCAGATTACCAAGGCCCAGTGTAGACCTCAGAGATAACAGCACCAGATTACCAAGGCCCAGTGTAGACCCCAGAGTTAACAGCACCAGATTACCAAGGCCCAGTGTAGACCCCAGAGATAACAGCACCAGATTACCAAGGCCCAGTGTAGACCCCAGAGATAACAGCACCAGATTACCAAGGCCCAGTGTAGACCCCAGAGATAACAGCACCAGATTACCAAGGCCCAGTGTAGACCTCAGAGATAACAGCACCAGATTACCAAGGCCCAGTGTAGACCTCAGAGATAACAGCACCAGATTACCAAGGCCCAGTGTAGACCTCAGAGATAACAGCACCAGATTACCAAGGCCCAGTGTAGACCCCAGAGATAACAGCACCAGATTACCAAGGCCCAGTGTAGACCCCAGAGATAACAGCACCAGATTACCAAGGCCCAGTGTAGACCCCAGAGATAACAGCACCAGATTACCAAGGCCCAGTGTAGACCCCAGAGATAACAGCACCAGATTACCAAGGCCCAGTGTAGACCCCGGAGATAACAGCACCAGATTACCAAGGCCCAGTGTAGACCTCGGAGATAACAGCACCGGATTACCAAGGCCCAGTGTAGACCCCGGAGATAACAGCACCGGATTACCAAGGCCCAGTGTAGACCTCAGAGATAACAGCACCAGATTACCAAGGCCCAGTGTAGACCCCAGAGATAACAGCACCAGATTACCAAGGCCCAGTGTAGACCTCAGAGATAACAGCACCGGATTACCAAGGCCCAGTGTAGACCCCAGAGATAACAGCACCAGATTACCAAGGCCCAGTGTGGACCCCAGAGATAACAGCACCAGATTACCAAGGCCCAGTGTGGACTCCAGAGATAACAGCACCAGATTACCAAGGCCCAGTGTAGACCTCAGAGATAACAGCACCAGATTACCAAGGCCCAGTGTAGACCCCAGAGATAACAGCACCAGATTACCAAGGCCCAGTGTAGACCCCAGAGATAACAGCACCAGATTACCAAGGCCCAGTGTAGACCCCAGAGATAACAGCACCAGATTACCAAGGCCCAGTGTAGACCTCAGAGATAACAGCACCGGATTACCAAGGCCCAGTGTAGACCCCAGAGATAACAGCACCAGATTACCAAGGCCCAGTGTGGACTCCAGAGATAACAGCACCAGATTACCAAGGCCCAGTGTAGACCCCAGAGATAACAGCACCAGATTACCAAGGCCCAGTGTAGACCTCAGAGATAACAGCACCGGATTACCAAGGCCCAGTGTAGACCCCAGAGATAACAGCACCAGATTACCAAGGCCCAGTGTAGACCTCAGAGATAACAGCACCAGATTACCAAGGCCCAGTGTAGACCTCAGAGATAACAGCACCAGATTACCAAGGCCCAGTGTAGACCTCGGAGATAACAGCACCAGATTACCAAGGCCCAGTGTAGACCTCAGAGATAACAGCACCAGATTACCAAGGCCCAGTGTAGACCCCAGAGATAACAGCACCAGATTACCAAGGCCCAGTGTAGACCCCAGAGATAACAGCACCAGATTACCAAGGCCCAGTGTAGACCTCAGAGATAACAGCACCAGATTACCAAGGCCCAGTGTAGACCCCAGAGATAACAGTCTCAGTCTAGTTTTCATGGATAAGGCCAAAAATACAATGCTTACATTTCCTTCCCTTTTATGACAAAATAGTCACATGTAAGAATATAACAATTGAAATGATGTATTTCTTTGTGTGAAAAGGTTTGGTTCAGTCTTACCTTGTACATCTGGGCCTCCAGCCAGAAGAGAAGGTTTGGTTCAGTCTTACCTTGTACATCTGGGCCTCCAGCCAGAAGAGAAGGTTTGGTTCAGTCTTACCTTGTACATCTGGACCTCCAGCCAGAACAGAAGGTTTGGTTCAGCCTTACCTTGTACATCTGGGCCTCCAGCCAGAAGAGAAGGTTTGGTTCAGTCTTACCTTGTACATCTGGACCTCCAGCCAGAACAGAAGGTTTGGTTCAGCCTTACCTTGTACATCTGGACCTCCAGCCAGAACAGAAGGTTTGGTTCAGCCTTACCTTGTACCTCTGGACCTCCAGCCAGAACAGAAGGTTTGGTTCAGCCTTACCTTGTACCTCTGGACCTCCAGCCAGAACAGAATGTTTGGTTCAGCCTTACCTTGTACCTCTGGACCTCCAGCCAGAACAGAATGTTTGGTTCAGCCTTACCTTGTACCTCTGGACCTCCAGCCAGAACAGGATATCATTCTCCAGGAAGTCTCCCTTCAGAGAGACGAAGCTCCGGAACAGATGACATGTGACGGGGTTGAGCAGAGCCTTCCGGAGAGCCAGGATCTCCCCTGCAGAGGTCATCCACGTCCCCTTCACCTGCAGC
>NW_021822992.1:3502110-3567110 GCF_901001165.1 Salmo trutta
GTGTCCTAGCAGAGAGCCCAACCTGTACCCTCTGTACCTCTCTGGGACGGCAGACCACATATCTGGAGACCTGGGGACCTCTAGTGGTGGAGGAGGGGGCCTGCAGGCCTGGGCCACAGCATGCTGAGAGAGGGAGAGAGACTGGATCTCAATTGTACTAAACCCTCCTCACTTCCTTCTGAAGGTTTTGAGAAGGAGGTGAGATGCAAGGAATCAAGGAAATACAATTGAGATTCCCCCAAATCCTTACTAGAGCTCTAGTAAGGATTTGGCCTTCCCTGTGGCTCAGTTGGTAGAGCATGGTGTTTGTAACGCCAGCATGGTGTGTGCAACGCCAGGGTTGTGGGTTCGATTCCCATGGGGGGCCAGTACAAAAAAGAAATGCATGAAATTAAATTAAATTAAATGTATGTATTCACTACTGTAAGTCGCTTTGGATAAGAGCGTCTGCTAAATGTAGAAGTGCTTAATCTATGATCAGTTTAGTCTTTCAGATCAACACTTTAGGGGGGGGACTTGATCCTGGATCAGCACCTCAGGGGGACAGGGGGGACTTGATCCTAGATCAGCACCTCGGGGGGACAGGGGGGACTTGATCCTAGATCATCACCTCAGGGGGACAGGGGGGACTTGATCCTAGATCAACACTTCAGGGGGACTTGATCCTAGATCAACACCACAGGGGGGACTTAATCCTAGATCAACACTTACTACTCAGACTGTTACATAGATCATGCATTGGAGCATTGGACTTCAATAGAGGTCACCTGTTCCAGTCTGTGTCCAGCCTCCTCGTACAGCTTCTTCAGTTCTCTGTACTGCTCTGACTCCACCTGGCGAGTCTCCTCCCGTACAGCCACCTGAGAGAAGACACAGTAACTAATGAATCCACGTCAGTTCTCTGTACTGCTCTGACTCCACCTGGCGAGTCTCCTCCCGTACAGCCACCTGAGAGAAGATACAGTAACTAATGAATCCACGTCAGTTCTCTGTACTGCTCTGACTCCACCTGGCGAGTCTCCTCCCGTACAGCCACCTGAGAGAAGACACAGTAACTAATGAATCCACGTCAGTTCTCTGTACTGCTCTGACTCCACCTGGCGAGTCTCCTCCCGTACAGCCACCTGAGAGAAGATACAGTAACTAATGAATCCACGTCAGTTCTCTGTACTGCTCTGACTCCACCTGGCGAGTCTCCTCCCGTACAGCCACCTGAGAGAAGATACAGTAACGCTCTGACTCCACCTGGCGAGTCTCCTCCCGTACAGCCACCTGAGAGAAGATACAGTAACGCTCTGACTCCACCTGGCGAGTCTCCTCCCGTACAGCCACCTGAGAGAAGACACAGTAACGCTCTGACTCCACCTGGCGAGTCTCCTCCCGTACAGCCACCTGAGAGAAGACACATTAACAACGAATCCACGTCATAACGTCAAATATCCAGAGCAAAACACACAACGTACGAATCTAAGGACAGATGCACGAACAGGAGAGTTTGTCTGTTTCAGCAGATAAGCTATTTTCATACCTTCTGGAAGGTTTCCATGTCCCTGGTGGTGAGCAGTGTCCAGGGCTCCAGGAGGAGGGTCAGAATGTGTTCCTCCACCCAGTCAAACAGCTCCTCAAACGGGGGAGTGAGACAGGTATACACCCTCTCTCTGCTCTCCTCTTCCACCTCAATGCTACTACAGGCACCACTGCACACGTAGGTTGAATACAGCAACTGGAGGGGTTAGAACCGTAACTAATGGGTCAGACGGTCATCTTCATCATCATCATCACTATTATCATCATCATCATCATCACTATTATCATATATTTTATCCTACATCTCCCACCAGAACCTAATCCAGCATCTGACGCAATTACCCCCCCCCCCCCCCCCCCCCCCCCCCTTCACCCAGGGATCCAATCTTACATGAGCCTGTCTCTGTACCATGTAGGGATCCAGTCCATCTCGGTAGAAGAGCTGGTGGTACTGCTGCAGATCACACCAGAAGTGGACAGCATTCTCCCACAGCTGAGAAGATACAGGAAGACCTATTTATTTATGTTGGACAAAACAGCTACAATAGCACTCGTGGACAGAGAGAAAGACAGAGCGACAGAGACCAAAAAAACAAACAAAGAATTAGAAAACAAATCCAATTCTGATAAACTCCCATATCTACTGGGTGAAATACCACAGTGTTCCATCACAGCAGCAAGATGTGTGACCTGTTTCCATTAGAAAAGGTCAACCAGTGAAGAACAAACACCATCGTAAATACAACCCATATTTATGTTGATTTATTTTCCCTTTTGTACTTTAACTATTTGCACATCGTTATAACACTGTACATAGCCAATAACATAACATTTGAAATGTCTCTATTCTATTGAAACATTTGTGAGTGTTTACTGTTAATTTCATTATCTATTTCACTTGTTTTGGTAATGTAAACATGTTTCCCCTGGGGAAAGGGGGATACCTAGTCAGTTGTACAACTGAATGCATTTACATTTGTCATTTAGCAGACGCTCTTATCCAGAGCGACTTACAGTAGTGAATGGAGACATTTCATACATTATTATTATTTTTTCTCCGTACTGGCCCCCCCGGGGGAATCGAACCCACAACCCTGGCGTTGCAAACACCATGCTCTACCAACTGAGCCACACGGGACCGATGCTTTCAGAGAGGTGAGGGGCAGCTGCCTTAACCGACATCCATGTCTTCGGCACCAGGGGAACAACGGCCTTGCTCAGTGGCAGAACGACAGATTTTTACCTTGTCAGCTTGGTGATTCGATCTTACAGCCTTTCGGTTACTGGCTCAACGCTCTAACCACTAGGCTACCCTGCCAATAAATCCCTTTGATTTGAATTGACAGATATACACTTTTCACATAATAATTGGGTATTAATAATCATTTGGCAAAAGAATTATCGATATGCTAAAGTTGTCAGGAAAACACCTTGGTTTAAAAAGGAGAGAGAGAGACACAGAGACAGAGAGAGAGAGACAGACAGAGAGAGAGAGAGAGACAGACAGAGAGAGAGAGAGAGACAGAGAGAGACAGACAGAGAGAGAGAGAGAGACAGACAGAGAGAGAGAGAGAGACAGAGAGAGAGACAGACAGAGAGAGAGAGAGAGACAGAGAGAGACAGAGAGAGAGGAGAGAGACAGAGAGAGACAGACAGAGAGAGAGAGAGAGACAGACAGAGAGAGAGAGAGAGACAGAGAGAGAGACAGACAGAGAGAGAGAGAGAGACAGAGAGAGACAGAGAGAGAGAGAGAGAGAGAGACAGAGAGAGAGACAGACAGAGAGAGAGAGAGAGACAGAGAGAGACAGAGAGAGAGAGAGAGACAGAGAGAGAGCTGTTTGTACCGGGTTTCCAGAGCTTTCACAGTAGCGTGTGAAGTAGAACCCGGCCTGTGAGTCGACACATAGAGCCTGTAACATCCTCTCCATCCGCCTGTCCCCTACAACAGGACTGCTGCTGGCATTACCTGTCTGACAACACACACAGAATAATACTACTATATTAACCTGTCTGACAACACACACAGAATAATACTACTATATTAACCTGTCTGACAACACACACAGAATAATACTACTATATTAACCTGTCTGACAACACACACAGAATAATACTACTATATTAACCTGTCTGACAACACACACAGAATAATACTACTTTATTAACCTGTCTGACAACACACACAGAATAATACTACTATATTAACCTGTCTGATACACACACACAAAATAATACTACTATATTAACCTGTCTGACAACACACACAGAATAATACTACTATATTAACCTGTCTGACACACACACACAGAATAATACTACTTTATTAACCTGTCTGACAACACACACACACAGAATAATACTACTTTATTAACCTGTCTGACACACACAGAATAATACTACTACATTAACCTGTCTGACATAACACACACAGAATAATACTACTATATTAACCTGTCTGATATAACACACAGAATAATACTACTATATTAACCTGTCTGACAACACACACAGAATAATACTACTATATTAACCTGTCTGACAACACACACAGAATAATACTACTATATTAACCTGTCTGATAACACACAGAATAATACTACTTTATTAACCTGTCTGACAACACACACAGAATAATACTACTATATTAACCTGTCTGACAACACACAGAATAATACTACTTTATTAACCTGTCTGACAACACACAGAATAATACTACTATATTAACCTGTCTGACACAACACACAGAATAATACTACTATATTAACCTGTCTGACATAACACACAGAATAATACTACTATATTAACCTGTCTGACATAACACACAGAATAATACTACTATATTAACCTGTCTGACATCACACACAGAATAATACTACTTTATTAACCTGTCTGACAACACACACAGAATAATACTACTATATTAACCTGTCTGACAACACACAGAATAATACTACTATATTAACCTGTCTGACACAACACACAGAATAATACTACTTTATTAACCTGTCTAACAACACACACACAGAATAATACTACTTTATTAACCTGTCTGACAACACACACAGAATAATACTACTATATTACCTGTCTGACAACACACAGAATAATACTACTTTATTAACCTGTCTGACATAACACACACAGAATAATACTACTATATTAACCTGTCTGACAACACACACAGAATAATACTACTATATTAACCTGTCTGACAACACACACAGAATAATACTACTTTATTAACCTGTCTGATATAACACACAGAATAATACTACTATATTAACCTGTCTGACAACACACAGAATAATACTACTTTATTAACCTGTCTGATATAACACAGAATAATACTACTTTATTAACCTGTCTGACAACACACAGAATAATACTACTATATTAACCTGTCTGACAACACACAGAATAATACTACTTTATTAACCTGTCTGACACACAGAATAATACTACTATATTAACCTGTCTGACATAACACACACAGAATAATACTACTATATTAACCTGTCTGACACAACACACACAGAATAATACTACTATATTAACCTGTCTGACAACACACAGAATAATACTACTATATTAACCTGTCTGACATAACACACACAGAATAATACTACTATATTAACCTGTCTGACATAACACACACAGAATAATACTACTTTATTAACCTGTCTGTTATAACACACACACAGAATAAAACTACTATATTAACCTGTCTGATATATCACACAAAATAATACTACTATATTAACCTGTCTGATATAACACACAGAATAATACTACTTTATTAACCTGTCTGACATAACACACAGAATAATACTACTATATTAACCTGTCTGACACACACACACACACAGAATAATACTACTATATTAACCTGTCTGACACAACACAGAATAATACTACTATATTAACCTGTCTGATATACACACACAGAATAATACTACTATATTAACCTGTCTGACATCACACACACAGAATAATACTACTATATTAACCTGTCTGAGAACACACACAGAATAATACTACTATATTAACCTGTCTGACAACACACACAGAATAATACTACTATATTAACCTGTCTGACAACACACACAGAATAATACTACTTTATTAACCTGTCTGACAACACACACAGAATAATACTACTATATTAACCTGTCTGATACACACACACAGACTAATACTACTATATTAACCTGTCTGACACACACAGAATAATACTACTACATTAACCTGTCTGACATAACACACACAGAATAATACTACTATATTAACCTATCTGATATAACACACAGAATAATACTACTATATTAACCTGTCTGACAACACACACAGAATAATACTACTATATTAACCTGTCTGATAACACACAGAATAATACTACTTTATTAACCTGTCTGACAAAACACACAGAATAATACTACTATATTAACCTGTCTGACAACACACAGAATAATACTACTTTATTAACCTGTCTGACAACACACAGAATAATACTACTATATTAACCTGTCTGACACAACACACAGAATAATACTACTATATTAACCTGTCTGACATAACACACAGAATAATACTACTATATTAACCTGTCTGACATTACACACAGAATAATACTACTATATTAACCTGTCTGACATCACACACAGAATAATACTACTTTATTAACCTGTCTGACAACACACACAGAATAATACTACTATATTAACCTGTCTGACAACACACAGAATAATACTACTATATTAACCTGTCTGACACAACACACAGAATAATACTACTTTATTAACCTGTCTGACAACACACACACAGAATAATACTACTTTATTAACCTGTCTGACAACACACACAGAATAATACTACTATATTAACCTGTCTGACAACACACAGAATAATACTACTTTATTAACCTGTCTGACATAACACACACAGAATAATACTACTATATTAACCTGTCTGACAACACACACAGAATAATACTACTATATTAACCTGTCTGACAACACACAGAATAATACTACTTTATTAACCTGTCTGATATAACACAGAATAATACTACTTTATTAACCTGTCTGACAACACACAGAATAATACTACTATATTAACCTGTCTGACAACACACAGAATAATACTACTTTATTAACCTGTCTGACATAACACACACACAGAATAATACTACTTTATTAACCTGTCTGACACACAGAATAATACTACTATATTAACCTGTCTGACAACACACAGAATAATACTACTATATTAACCTGTCTGATAACACACAGAATAATACTACTATATTAACCTGTCTGACACAACACACACAGAATAATACTACTATATTAACCTGTCTGACAACACACACAGAATAATACTACTTTATTAACCTGTCTGACACAACACAGAATAATACTACTATATTAACCTGTCTGATAACACACACAGAATAATACTACTATATTAACCTGTCTGACAACACACACAGAATAATACTACTTTATTAACCTGTCTGACAACACACAGAATAATACTACTATATTAACCTGTCTGACAACACACAGAATAATACTACTTTATTAACCTGTCTGACAACACACAGAATAATACTACTTTATTAACCTGTCTGACAACACACAGAATAATACTACTATATTAACCTGTCTGACACACACACAGAATAATACTACTATATTAACCTGTCTGATAACACACACAGAATAATACTACTATATTAACCTGTCTGACATAACACACACAGAATAATACTACTATATTAACCTGTCTGACATAACACACAGAATAATACTACTATATTAACCTGTCTGATATAACACACACAGAATAATACTACTATATTAACCTGTCTGATATAACACACACAGAATAATACTACTATATTAACCTGTCTGATATAACACACACAGAATAATACTACTATATTAACCTGTCTGACAACACACAGAATAATACTACTTTATTAACCTATCTGACATAACACACAGAATAGTACTACTATATTAACCTGTCTGATAACACACACAGAATAATACTACTATATTAACCTGTTTGACAACACACACAGAATAATACTACTTTATTAACCTGTCTGACAACACACAGAATAATACTACTATATTAACCTGTCTGACAACACACAGAATAATACTACTTTATTAACCTGTCTGACAACACACAGAATAATACTACTTTATTAACCTGTCTGACAACACACAGAATAATACTACTATATTAACCTGTCTGACACACACACAGAATAATACTACTATATTAACCTGTCTGACATAACACACACAGAATAATACTACTATATTAACCTGTCTGACATAACACACAGAATAATACTACTATATTAACCTGTCTGACATAACACACAGAATAATACTACTATATTAACCTGTCTGATATAACACACACAGAATAATACTACTATATTAACCTGTCTGATATAACACACACAGAATAATACTACTATATTAACCTGTCTGACATAACACACACAGAATAATACTACTATATTAACCTGTCTGACATAACACACACACAGAATAATACTACTTTATTAACCTGTCTGACACACAGAATAATACTACTATATTAACCTGTCTGACATAACACACACAGAATAATACTACTATATTAACCTGTCTGACACAACACACACAGAATAATACTACTATATTAACCTGTCTGACACACAGAATAATACTACTATATTAACCTGTCTGACATAACACACACAGAATAATACTACTATATTAACCTGTCTGACACAACACACACAGAATAATACTACTATATTAACCTGTCTGACAACACACACAGAATAATACTACTTTATTAACCTGTCTGACACAACACAGAATAATACTACTATATTAACCTGTCTGATATAACACAGAATAATACTACTTTATTAACCTCTCTGACAACACACAGAATAATACTACTATATTAACCTGTCTGACAACACACAGAATAATACTACTTTATTAACCTGTCTGACATAACACACAGAATAATACTACTATATTAACCTGTCTGACAACACACACAGAATAATACTACTTTATTAACCTGTCTGACACAACACAGAATAATACTACTATATTAACCTGTCTGATAACACACACAGAATAATACTACTATATTAACCTGTCTGACAACACACACAGAATAATACTACTTTATTAACCTGTCTGACAACACACAGAATAATACTACTATATTAACCTGTCTGACAACACACAGAATAATACTACTTTATTAACCTGTCTGACAACACACAGAATAATACTACTATATTAACCTGTCTGACACAACACACAGAATAATACTACTTTATTAACCTGTCTGACAACACACACACAGAATAATACTACTTTATTAACCTGTCTGACAACACACACAGAATAATACTACTATATTACCTGTCTGACAACACACAGAATAATACTACTTTATTAACCTGTCTGACATAACACACACAGAATAATACTACTATATTAACCTGTCTGACAACACACACAGAATAATACTACTATATTAACCTGTCTGACAACACACACAGAATAATACTACTTTATTAACCTGTCTGATATAACACACAGAATAATACTACTATATTAACCTGTCTGACAACACACAGAATAATACTACTTTATTAACCTGTCTGATATAACACAGAATAATACTACTATATTAACCTGTCTGACAACACACAGAATAATACTACTTTATTAACCTGTCTGACATAACACACACACAGAATAATACTACTTTATTAACCTGTCTGACACACAGAATAATACTACTATATTAACCTGTCTGACAACACACAGAATAATACTACTATATTAACCTGTCTGATAACACACAGAATAATACTACTATATTAACCTGTCTGACATAACACACACAGAATAATACTACTATATTAACCTGTCTGACAACACACACAGAATAATACTACTATATTAACCTGTCTGACAACACACACAGAATAATACTACTTTATTAACCTGTCTGATATAACACACAGAATAATAATACTATATTAACCTGTCTGACAACACACAGAATAATACTACTTTATTAACCTGTCTGATATAACACAGAATAATACTACTTTATTAACCTCTCTGACAACACACAGAATAATACTACTATATTAACCTGTCTGACAACACACAGAATAATACTACTTTATTAACCTGTCTGACATAACACACACACAGAATAATACTACTTTATTAACCAGTCTGACACACAGAATAATACTACTATATTAACCTGTCTGACATAACACACACAGAATAATACTACTATATTAACCTGTCTGACACAACACACACAGAATAATACTACTATATTAACCTGTCTGACATAACACACACAGAATAATACTACTATATTAACCTGTCTGACATAACACACACAGAATAATACTACTTTATTAACCTGTCTGATATAACACACACACAGAATAATACTACTATATTAACCTGTCTGATATATCACACAGAATAATACTACTATATTAACCTGTCTGATATAACACACAGAATAATACTACTTTATTAACCTGTCTGACATAACACACAGAATAATACTACTATATTAACCTGTCTGACACACACACACACAGAATAATAGTACTATATTAACCTGTCTGACACAACACAGAATAATACTACTATATTAACCTGTCTGATATAACACCCACAGAATAATACTACTATATTAACCTGTCTGACATCACACACACAGAATAATACTACTATATTAACCTGTCTGAGAACACACACAGAATAATACTACTATATTAACCTGTCTGACATAACACACAGAATAATACTACTATATTAACCTGTCTGATATAACACACACAGAATAATACTACTATATTAACCTGTCTGATTTAACACACACAGAATAATACTACTATATTAACCTGTCTGATATAACACACACAGAATAATACTACTATATTAACCTGTCTGATATAACACACACAGAATAATACTACTATATTAACCTGTCTGACATAACACACAGAATAATAATACTTTATTCAACTTATATAGAGCTTTTCATAAAATAAAGAAAAATCAAAGCGCTCATCTCAACTCTCTGTCGTTCACACCGAGTACCTGTGTGTGAGCTGGTGTGGGGGTCCTGTCTCTGGGTAGAGAGGTGTCTGGGCGGACGGCAGGTCGAGGTATACAGGTGTGAGGCCGGAGGGCGTGGAGGGTGATGTAACCAGGGTTAGGGTTGACACCAGAGGGAGGCCGTAGCTGTCCGTTCCTCCACAGTGACAGTCTGAGAGGATCAATTGCTTTCTGGCTCATCCTGAACCTGGGACCCCTGGAACACAACCAGAACACAAACCTTGGACCCCTGGAACACAACAAGAACCTGGGACCCCTGGAACACAACCAGAACATGAACCTGGGACCCCTGGAACACAACATGAACCTGGGACCCCTGGAACACAACATGAACCTGGGACCCCTGGAACACAACAAGAACCTGGGACCCCTGGAACACAACATGAACCTGGGACCCCTGGAACACAACATGAACCTGGGACCCCTGGAACACAACATGAACCTGGGACCCCTGGAACACAACACGAACCTGGGACCCCTGGAACACAACATGAACCTGGGACCCCTGGAACACAACCAGAACATGAACCTGGGACCCTGGAACACAACCAGAACATGAACCTGGGACCCCTGGAACACAACCAGAACATGAACCTGGGACCCCTGGAACACAACATGAACCTGGGACCCCTGGAACACAACATGAACCTGGGACCCCTGGAACACAACCAGAACATGAACCTGGGACCCCTGGAACACAACCAGAACATGAACCTGGGACCCCTGGAACACAACATGAACCTGGGACCCCTGGAACACAACCACAACATGAACCTGGGACCCCTGGAACACAACCACAACATGAACCTGGGACCCCTGGAACACAACATGAACCTGGGACCCCTGGAACACAACATGAACCTGGGACCCCTGGAACACAACATGAACCTGGGACCCCTGGAACACAACACGAACCTGGGACCCCTGGAACACAACATGAACCTGGGACCCCTGGAACACAACCAGAACATGAACCTGGGACCCCTGGAACACAACCAGAACATGAACCTGGGACCCCTGGAACACAACCAGAACATGAACCTGGGACCCCTGGAACACAACATGAACCTGGGACCCCTGGAACACAACATGAACCTGGGACCCCTGGAACACAACCAGAACATGAACCTGGGACCCCTGGAACACAACTTGAACCTGGGACCCCTGGAACACAACCAGAACATGAACCTGGGACCCCTGGAACACAACCAGAACATGAACCTGGGACCCCTGGAACACAACCAGAACACAACATTCATATGAATGCACACTCATAAGCTCAACCACGTCCACGTACGGACCAGGTGATCCTAATTCAGGTACCAGTCTAGTATGGACCAGGTGATCCTAGTTCAGGTACCAGTCTAGTATGGACCAGGTGATCCTAGTTCAGGTACCAGTCTAGTCTAGTATGGACCAGGTGATCCTAGTTCAGGTACCAGTCTAGTATGGACCAGGTGATCCTAGTTCAGGTACCAGTCTAGTATGGACCAGGTGATCCTAGTTCAGCTACCAGTCTAGTATGGACCAGGTGATCCTAGTTCAGGTACCAGTCTAGTCTAGTATGGACCAGGTGATCCTAGTTCAGGTACCAGTCTAGTATGGACCAGGTGATCCTAGTTCAGGTACCAGTCTAGTCTAGTATGGACCAGGTGATCCTAGTTCAGCTACCAGTCTAGTATGGACCAGGTGATCCTAGTTCAGGTACCAGTCTAGTCTAGTATGGACCAGGTGATCCTAGTTCAGGTACCAGTCTAGTCTAGTATGGACCAGGTGATCCTAGTTCAGGTACCAGTCTAGTATGGACCAGGTGATCCTAGTTCAGGTACCAGTCTAGTCTAGTATGGACCAGGTGATACTAGTTCAGGTACCAGTCTAGTCTAGTATGGACCAGGTGATCCTAGTTCAGGTACCAGTCTAGTCTAGTATGGACCAGGTGATCCTAGTTCAGGTACCAGTCTAGTCTAGTATGGACCAGGTGATCCTAGTTCAGGTACCAGTCTAGTATGGACCAGGTGAACCTAGTTCAGGTACCAGTCTAGTCTAGTATGGACCAGGTGATCCTAGTTCAGGTACCAGTCTAGTATGGACCAGGTGAACCTAGTTCAGGTACCAGTCTAGTCTAGTATGGACCAGGTGATCCTAGTTCAGGTACCAGTCTAGTATGGACCAGGTGATCCTAGTTCAGCTACCAGTCTAGTATGGACCAAGTGATCCTAGTTCAGGTACCAGTCTAGTCTAGTATGGACCAGGTGATCCTAGTTCAGGTCAGTCTAGTCCAGTATGGACCAGGTGATCCTAGTTCAGGTACCAGTCTAGTCTAGTATGGACCAGGTGATCCTAGTTCAGGTACCAGTCTAGTATGGACCAGGTGATCCTAGTTCAGGTACCAGTCTAGTCTAGTATGGACCAGGTGATCCTAGTTCAGGTACCAGTCTAGTATGGACCAGGTGATCCTAGTTCAGGTACCAGTCTAGTCTAGTATGGACCAGGTGATCCTAGTTCAGGTACCAGTCTAGTATGGACCAGGTGATCCTAGTTCAGGTACCAGTCTAGTCTAGTATGGACCAGGTGATACTAGTTCAGGTACCAGTCTAGTCTAGTATGGACCAGGTGATCCTAGTTCAGGTACCAGTCTAGTCTAGTATGGACCAGGTGATCCTAGTTCAGGTACCAGTCTAGTCTAGTATGGACCAGGTGATCCTAGTTCAGGTACCAGTCTAGTATGGACCAGGTGAACCTAGTTCAGGTACCAGTCTAGTCTAGTATGGACCAGGTGATCCTAGTTCAGGTACCAGTCTAGTATGGACCAGGTGAACCTAGTTCAGGTACCAGTCTAGTCTAGTATGGACCAGGTGATCCTAGTTCAGGTACCAGTCTAGTATGGACCAGGTGATCCTAGTTCAGGTACCAGTCTAGTCTATTATGGACCAGGTGATCCTAGTTCAGGTACCAGTCTAGTATGGACCAGGTGATCCTAGTTCAGGTACCAGTCTAGTATGGACCAGGTCATCCTAGTTCAGCTACCAGTCTAGTATGGACCAGGTGATCCTAGTTCAGGTACCAGTCTAGTCTAGTATGGACCAGGTGATCCTAGTTCAGGTCAGTCTAGTCTAGTATGGACCAGGTGATCCTAATTCAGGTACCAGTCTAGTCTAGTATGGACCAGGTGATCCTAGTTCAGGTACCAGTCTAGTATGGACCAGGTGATCCTAGTTCAGGTACCAGTCTAGTATGGACCAGGTGATCCTAGTTCAGGTACCAGTCTAGTATGGACCAGGTGATCCTAGTTCAGGTACTAGTCTAGTATGGACCAGGTGATCCTAGTTCAGGTACCAGTCTAGTCTAGTATGGACCAAGTGATCCTAGTTCAGGTACCAGTCTAGTCTAGTATGGACCAGGTGATCCTAGTTCAGGTACCAGTCTAGTCTAGTATGGACCAGGTGATCCTAGTTCAGCTACCAGTCTAGTATGGACCAGGTGATCCTAGTTCAGGTACCAGTCTAGTCTAGTATGGACCAGGTGATCCTAGTTCAGGTACCAGTCTAGTATGGACCAGGTGATCCTAGTTCAGGTACCAGTCTAGTCTAGTATGGACCAGGTGATCCTAGTTCAGGTACCAGTCTAGTCTAGTATGGACCAGGTGATCCTAGTTCAGGTACCAGTCTAGTCTAGTATGGACCAGGTGATCCTAGTTCAGGTACCAGTCTAGTCTAGTATGGACCAGGTGATCCTAGTTCAGGTACCAGTCTAGTATGGACCAGGTGAACCTAGTTCAGGTACCAGTCTAGTCTAGTATGGACCAGGTGATCCTAGTTCAGGTACCAGTCTAGTATGGACCAGGTGAACCTAGTTCAGGTACCAGTCTAGTCTAGTATGGACCAGGTGATCCTAGTTCAGGTACCAGTCTAGTATGGACCAGGTGATCCTAGTTCAGGTACCAGTCTAGTCTAGTATGGACCAGGTGATCCTAGTTCAGGTACCAGTCTAGTCTAGTATGGACCAGGTGATCCTAGTTCAGGTACCAGTCTAGTCTAGTATGGACCAGGTGATCCTAGTTCAGCTACCAGTCTAGTATGGACCAGGTGAACCTAGTTCAGGTACCAGTCTAGTATGGACCAGGTGATCCTAGTTCAGGTACCAGTCTAGTATGGACTAGATGAACTTAGTTCAGGTACCAGTCTAGTCTAGTATGGACCAGGTGATCCTAGTTCAGGTACCAGTCTAGTATGGACCAGTTGATCCTAGTTCAGGTACCAGTCTAGTCTAGTATGGACCAGGTGATCCTAGTTCAGGTACCAGTCTAGTCTAGTATGTACCAGGTGATCCTAGTCCAGGTACCAGTCTAGTCTAGTATGGACCAGGTGATCCTAGTTCAGGTACCAGTCTAGTATGGACCAGGTGATCCTAGTTCAGGTACCAGTCTAGTATGTACCAGGTGATCCTAGTTCAGGTACCAGTCTAGTCTAGTATGGACCAGGTGATCCTAGTTCAGGTACCAGTCTAGTATGGACCAGGTGATCCTAGTTCAGGTACTAGTCTAGTATGGACCAGGTGATCCTAGTTCAGGTACCAGTCTAGTCTAGTACGGACCAGGTGATCCTAGTTCAGGTACCAGTCTAGTATGGACCAGGTGATCCTAGTTCAGGTCAGTCTAGTCTAGTATGGACCAGGTGATCCTAGTTCAGGTACCAGTCTAGTATGGACCAGGTGATCCTAGTTCAGGTACCAGTCTAGTCTAGTATGGACCAGGTGATCCTAGTTCAGGTACCAGTCTAGTCTAGTATGGACCAGGTGATCCTAGTTCAGGTACCAGTCTAGTCTAGTATGGACCAGGTGATCCTAGTTCAGGTACCAGTCTAGTATGGACCAGGTGATCCTAGTTCAGGTCAGTCTAGTCTAGTATGGACCAGGTGATCCTAGTTCAGGTACCAGTCTAGTCTAGTATGGACCAGGTGATCCTAGTTCAGGTCAGTCTAGTCTAGTATGGACCAGGTGATCCTAGTTCAGGTACCAGTCTAGTCTAGTATGGACCAGGTGATCCTAGTTCAGGTACTAGTCTAGTATGGACCAGGTGATCCTAGTTCAGGTACCAGTCTAGTATGGACCAGGTGATCCTAGTTCAGGTACCAGTCTAGTATGGACCAGGTTGATCCTAGTTCAGGTACTAGTCTAGTATGGACCAGGTGATCCTAGTTCAGGTACCAGTCTAGTCTAGTATGGACCAGGTGATCCTAGTTCAGGTACCAGTCTAGTATGGACCAGGTGATCCTAGTTCAGGTCAGTCTAGTCTAGTATGGACCAGGTGATCCTAGTTCAGGTACCAGTCTAGTCTAGTATGGACCAGGTGATCCTAGTTCAGGTACCAGTCTAGTCTAGTATGGACCAGGTGATCCTATTTCAGGTACCAGTCTAGTATGGACCAGGTGATCCTAGTTCAGGTCAGTCTAGTCTAGTATGGACCAGGTGATCCTAGTTTAGGTACCAGTCTAGTCTAGTATGGACCAGGTGATCCTAGTTCAGGTACCAGTCTAGTATGGACCAGGTGATCCTAGTTTAGGTACCAGTCTAGTATGGACCAGGTGATCCTAGTTCAGGTACCAGTCTAGTATGGACCAGGTGATCCTAGTTTAGGTACCAGTCTAGTATGGACCAGGTGATCCTAGTTCAGGTACCAGTCTAGTATGGACCAGGTGATCCTAGTTTAGGTACCAGTCTAGTATGGACCAGGTGATCCTAGTTTAGGTACCAGTCTAGTCCAGTATGGACCAGGTGATCCTAGTTCAGGTACCAGTCTAGTATGGACCAGGTGATCCTAGTTCAGGTACCAGTCTAGTCTAGTATGGACCAGGTGATCCTAGTTCAGGTACCAGTCTAGTCTAGTATGGACCAGGTGATCCTAGTTCAGGTCAGTCTAGTCTAGTATGGACCAGGTGATCCTAGTTCAGGTCAGTCTAGTCTAGTATGGACCAGGTGATCCTAGTTCAGGTACCAGTCTAGTCTAGACCAGGTGATCCTAGTTCAGGTACCAGTCTAGTCTAGTATGGACCAAGTGATCCTAGTTCAGGTCGCAGGTCACAGTCTATAGTTATATAGGATGGTGTGTATAGACAGTAGTTATATAGGATGGTGTGTATAGACAGTAGTTATATAGGATGGTGTGTATAGACAGTAGTTATATAGGATGGTGTGTATAGACAGTAGTTATATAGGATGGTGTGTATAGACTGTAGTTATATAGGACGGTGTGTATAGACTGTAGTTATATAGGATGGTGTGTATAGACAGTAGTTATATAGGATGGTGTGTATAGACAGTAGTTATATAGGATGGTGTGTATAGACTGTAGTTATATAGGATGGTGTGTATAGACAGTAGTTATATAGGATGGTGTGTATAGACAGTAGTTATATAGGATGGTGTGTATAGACAGTAGTTATATAGGATGGTGTGTATAGACTGTAGTTATATAGGATGGTGTGTATAGACTGTAGTTATATAGGATGGTGTGTATAGACAGTAGTTATATAGGATGGTGTGTATAGACAGTAGTTGTATAGGATGAGCCTTGACTAGAATACAGTATAAACATATGAAGTGGGTAAAACAGTATAGAAACATGATCCCAATGTTAAATCGGGAAACTCTGGAGTAGTTTAAAAACATGTAACGTCTGTGGGTCCCCGAGGAGAGGTTAGAACCCCCCCCCCCCCGTCAGTCAGTCTCCTCACCAGTAGCAGAGCAGAGCCTCAGTGATGCGGGGCTGAACTCTCTGCAGTCTGTCCTCTCTCCAGCAGGGGGAGGTAGAGAGACCCAGTCTGGTCAACAGCTCACCATTCAGACTGCTCTGGCCACCGCTCAGCAGGTAGCAGATACGCATCTGGACCAAATGCCTGTCACAATCAATCAATCAATCAATCAATCAATCACTGAAGACGGTTCTGTCCACGTCATTGGTTAAGAGGAAGGCTTATTGTCATCTCAGGTTCTATACATCAATGAAGGCTTGAGGTTAGGGTTTAGGTTAGGGTTAGGGTTTAGGTTAGGAGTCAGAGTTAAGGTTACGGTTAGGGGTTAAGGTTACGGTTCAGGTGAAGGTTAGGAGTTATGGGTTGGGGTCAGGGTTCAGGTGAAGGTTAGGAGTTATGGGTTAAGGTCAGGGTTCAGGTGAAGGTTAGGAGTTATGGGTTAAGGTCAGGGTTCAGGTGAAGGTTAGGAGTTATGAGTTAGGGTCAGGGTTCAGGTGAAGGTTAGGAGTTATGGGTTAAGGTCAGGGTTCAGGTGAAGGTTAGGAGTTATGGGCTGGGCTTAGGGGTTGGGTTTTAGGTGAAGGTTAGGAGTTATGGGTTGGGGTCAGGGTTAAGGTGAAGATTAGGAGTTATGGGTTAAGGGTTGGGGTCAGGGTTAAGATGAAGGTTAGGAGTTATGGGTTAAGGGTTGGGGTTAGGGTTTATGGGTTAGTGGTTGGGGTCAAGGTGAAGGTTAGGAGTTATGGGTTAAGGGTTAGGGTTAGGGGTTGGGGTCAAGGTTGGGGTCAGGGTTCAGGTGAAGGTTAGGAGTTATGGGTTAAGGTCAGGGTTAAGGTGAAGGTTAGGAGTTATGGGTTAAGGTGAAGGTTAGGAGTTATGGGTTAAGGTCAGGGTTCAGGTGAAGATTAGGAGTTATGGGTTAAAGGCCCAGTGCAGTCAAAACTGTGATTTTCTCTGTGTTTTATATATATATATATATATATATATATATATATATTTCCACACTATGAGCTTTGAAATGTCAGCCTGTATTGGTGGGATGGAGTTTTGGCCTTCCATGGTGACATCACCATTTCGGTGAATTAGTTAATAGACCAATAAGGAAGACAGTTCCAAACCTCTCTGCCAATAACAGATAATGTTCTGTTTTCCCCTCCCCACTCAGGCCACTCCCAGACAGTCCGAGCAACATTTTGCCTTGAGAAATTACCTTTTGCTAAGAAGATATTTTTGTTTCATTTTGACCATTTTAATTCAAAACAATCACAGTAAGGTACTTTCATTGTTACCCAGAGATGATTTGATATTGAGATAAAAAACTGCTGCATTGGACCTTTAAGGAAGTACTGAATGTGTATATGAATACCTGTTTTTCCTCCTGCCGTCCTGTAGGGTCTTCAGTCTCTCTATATCCATCCACAGACGCAAAAGCTTCTCTCCTAGTGTTCCCTTTAAGAAGTCCTTAAAGTCATCAAGGCCCTGTCTATCGCCATGGATACTAGCAGTGACATCATAGAACTCAAGGTCATTCTCCTCCTCTGACCCTCCACCCTCCTCCTCCTCCTCCTTCAGTCTGCTGTGGCTGGTGGCTGGACCTCCCTCACAGGGGCTCTCTGTGTGGGCTGACCCTCCACCCTGCTCCTGGTCCTTCAGTCTGCTGTGGCTGGTGGCTGGACCTCCCTCACAGGGGCTCTCTGTGTGGGCTGACCCTCTACCCTGGTCCTTCAGTCTGCTGTGGCTGGTGGCTGGACCTCCCTCACAGGGGCTCTCTGTGTGGGGACCACCCGTCTCCTCATCAGCGGTAGAACAGGAGGGACTCTGGGGCTTGGGGTCCCCATTACCCTCATCTGTAGTTCCTGCCTCTATCTCTGTCTTTGCCTCTGTCTCCCCGAGGTAGACGTTCATCTCCTGCTCTGAGCCGCAGTCTCCCCGTCTCCTGTCCCAGTCTAGGAGTGAAGAGCAGAGAGGACAGTCCGGGAGCGAAGAAGAGAGAGGAAAGGAGACGAGGAGTGAGGAGGACAGGGCGTAGGACTCAGGGATGCAGGAGAAGCAGGCTGAGGCCAGGGAGCACACTGGGGTTTTCACAGACCGGGTACAGACAGGAAGCTGCTTATCCTTGTCCTTAGCCATTGTCAACATGTCTGTTACTGAGGCCTGCAGAAACACAAAGAACACAAACAAACCCAGTGTGTCTACAGGGTAGTGTTGCCTGGGGTGAGAGAGACAAAGAAATACCTGGAAGATACACAGCATGTATCTACTGTTTCACCAACACCACAAAACAAGTGTTTATTTATGACAAATAATCATCTCCGCTGTACTTAACCATATAGACATCATACTGAGATATATCATCTCCACTGTACTTAACCATATAGACATCATACTGAGATATATCATCTCCACTGTACTTAACCATCATACTGAGATATATCATCTCCACTGTACTTATCCATCATACTGAGATATATCATCTCCACTGTACTTAACCATCATACTGAGATATATCATCTCCGCTGTACTTAACCATATAGACATCATACTGAGATATATCATCTCCACTGTACTTAACCATATTGACATCATACTGAGATATATCATCTCCACTGTACTTAACCATATAGACATCATACTGAGATATATCATCTCCACTGTACTTAACCATCATACTGAGATATATCATCTCCACTGTACTAAACCATCATACTGAGATATATCATCTCCACTGTACTTAACCATATTGACATCATACTGAGATATATCATCTCCACTGTACTTAACCATATAGACATCATACTGAGATATATCATCTCCACTGTACTTAACCATCATACTGAGATATATCATCTCCACTGTACTTAACCATATTGACATCATACTGAGATATATCATCTCCACTGTACTTAACCATATTGACATCATACTGAGATATATCATCTCCACTGTACTTAACCATATTGACATCATACTGAGATATATCATCTCCACTGTACTTATCCATATAGACATCATACTGAGATATATCATCTCCGCTGTACTTAACCATATTGACATCATACTGAGATATATCATCTCCACTGTACTTAACCATATAGACATCATACTGAGACATATCATCTCCACTGTACTTAACCATATAGACATCATACTGAGATATATCATCTCCACTGTACTTAACCATATTGACATCATACTGAGATATATCATCTATGTGAATCAGCAGGATCTGCTGACCTGCCCTAGTGACACATCGAGGACCTTCATCAGGATCTCTCTGTCATCAGGCCCAGGGGTAGGACAGACGGTCTCTGTGGTGACAGGGTGTTGGACTGAGGCGCCATCCCTCTTCTGGTTCCAGCCCCGAGGGCCACACTGAGAAAGCAGCTTCGCTAACCTTGGGAAGCACCGCCAAGCATCAAACACACAATCAATCAATCAATCAATCAATCAATACGTTTTTTATAAAAGCCTTTTAAACAACATTTGTCACAAAGTGCAGGAATGCAGGGTCAGACAAACCTATGAATGGAATGGAATGGTAGAATAGAACAGAATAGAATGGAATGGAATGGTAGAATAGAATAGAATAGAATGGAATAGAATAGAATAGAATATAATGGAATGGTAGAATAGAATAGAATAGAATCGAATGGAATGGTAGAATAGAATAGAATAGAATGGAATGGAATGGTAGAATAGAATATAATAGAATATAATAGAATATAATGGAATGGTAGAATAGAATAGAATAGAATGGAATGGAATGGTGGAATAGAATAGAATAGAATGGAATGGAATGGTAGAATAGAATAGAATAGAATGGAATGGAATGGTAGAATAGAATAGAATGGAATGGAATAGAATGGAATAGAATGGAATGGTAGAATAGAATGGAATGGTAGAATAGAATGGAATAGAATAGAATAGAACAGAATGGAATAGAATAGAATGGAATGGTAGAATAGAATAGAATATAATGGAATAGAATAGAATAGAATAGAATGGAATGGTAGAATAGAATAGAATAGAATGGAATGGTAGAATAGAATAGAATAGAATGGAATGGTAGAATAGAATAGAATAGAACAGAACAGAACGGAATAGAATGGAATGGAATGAAATGAAATGAAATGAAATGAAATGAAATATAATGGAATAGAATAGAATAGAATAGAATAGAATATAATAGAATGGAGTGGAATGGAATGGAATGGAATGAATAGAATGAAATATAATATAATAGAATAGAAGAATAGAATAGAATAGAATAGAATAGAATAGAATGAAATGAAATGAAATGAAATATAATGGAATAGAATAGAATAGAATGGAAGAATAGAATAGAATAGAATGGAATGGAATGGAATGAATAGAATGAAATATAATAGAATAGAATGGAATAGAATGGTAGAATAGAATAGAATAGAATGGAATGGAATGGAATGGAATAGAATAGAATAGAATAGAATAGAATGAAATGAAATATAATGGAATAGAATAGAATAGAATAGAATGGAAGAATAGAATAGAATAGAATAGAATGAAATGAAATATAATGGAATAGAATAGAATAGAATAGAATGGAATAGAATAGAATGGAATATAATAGAATGGAAGAATAGAATAGAATAGAATAGAATGGAATAGAATGGTAGAATAGAATAGAATAGAATGGAATGGAATGGTAGAATAGAATAGAATATAATGGAATAGAATAGAATAGAATAGAATGGAATGGTAGAATAGAATAGAATAGAATGGAATGGAATGGTAGAATAGAATAGAATATAATGGAATAGAATAGAATAGAATAGAACAGAACAGAATGGAATATAATGGAAGAATAGAATAGAATAGAAGAATAGAATAGAATGGAATGGAATGGAATGGAATAGAAAAGAATGAAATGAAATGAAATATAATGGAATAGAATAGAATAGAATAGAATGGAAGAATAGAATAGAATATAATAGAATGGAAGAATAGAATAGAATAGAACAGAATAGAATAGAATAGAATAGAATGGAATGGAATGGAATGGAATAGAATAGAATAGATGGAATATAATAGAATGGAAGAATAGAATAGAATAGAATGGAAGAATAGAATAGAATAGAATGGAATAGAATAGAATATAATAGAATGGAATAGAATAGAATAGAATAGAAGAGAATAGAATAGAATATAATAGAACAGAATAGAACGGAATAGAACAGAATAGAATAGAATAGAATAGAATGGAATAGAATGGAATGGAATGGAATGGAATGGAATAGAATAGAATAGAATGGAAGAATAGAATAGAATATAATAGAATGGAAGAATAGAATAGAATAGAATAGAATAGAACAGAATAGAATAGAATAGAATAGAATAGAAGAATAGAATAGAATAGAATAGAACAGAATAGAAGAATAGAATAGAATGGAATATAATAGAATAGAATAGAATAGAACAGAATAGAATAGAACAGAATGGAATAGAATAGAATATAATAGAACAGAATAGAAGAATAGAATAGAATAGAATAGAACAGAATAGAATATAATGGAATAGAATAGAATTTAATAGAACAGAATAGAATAGAACAGAATAGAATGGAATAGAATAGAATAGAAGAATAGAATAGAATGGAATAGAATAGAATAGAATAGAAGAATAGAATAGAATAGAATGGAAGAATAGAATAGAACAGAATAGAACAGAATAGAATAGAACAGAATAGAATAGAACAGAATAGAATAGAATGGAATAGAATAGAACAGAATAGAAGAATAGAATAGAATAGAATAGAAGAATAGAATAGAATAACTAGAATAGAATAGAAGAATAGAATAGAATAGAATAGAATAACTAGAATAGAATAGAACAGAATAGAAGAATATAATAGAATAGAATAGAAGAATAGAATAGAATAGAAGAATAGAATAGAATAGAATAGAAGAATAGAATAGAATAGAATAACTAGAATAGAATAGAATAGAAGAATAGAATAGAATAGAACAGAATAGAAGAATAGAATAGAATAGAAGAATAGAATAGAATAGAATAGAATGGAATAGAATAGAATAGAATAGAAGAATAGAATAGAATGGAATATAATAGAACAGAATAGAATAGAATAGAACAGAACAGAATGGAATATAATGGAAGAATAGAATAGAATAGAAGAATAGAATAGAATGGAATGGAATGGAATGGAATAGAAAAGAATGAAATGAAATGAAATATAATGGAATAGAATAGAATAGAATAGAATGGAAGAATAGAATAGAATATAATAGAATGGAAGAATAGAATAGAATAGAACAGAATAGAATAGAATAGAATAGAATGGAATGGAATGGAATGGAATAGAATAGAATAGATGGAATATAATAGAATGGAAGAATAGAATAGAATAGAATGGAAGAATAGAATAGAATAGAATGGAATAGAATAGAATATAATAGAATGGAATAGAATAGAATAGAAGAATAGAATAGAATAGAATATAATAGAACAGAATAGAACGGAATAGAACAGAATAGAATAGAATAGAATAGAATGGAATAGAATGGAATGGAATGGAATGGAATGGAATAGAATAGAATAGAATGGAAGAATAGAATAGAATATAATAGAATGGAAGAATAGAATAGAATAGAATAGAATAGAACAGAATAGAATAGAATAGAATAGAAGAATAGAATAGAATAGAATAGAACAGAATAGAAGAATAGAATAGAATGGAATATAATAGAATAGAATAGAATAGAACAGAATAGAATAGAACAGAATGGAATAGAATAGAATATAATAGAACAGAATAGAAGAATAGAATAGAATAGAATAGAACAGAATAGAATATAATGGAATAGAATAGAATTTAATAGAACAGAATAGAATAGAACAGAATAGAATGGAATAGAATAGAATAGAAGAATAGAATGGAATAGAATAGAATAGAATAGAATAGAAGAATAGAATAGAATAGAATAGAATAGAAGAATAGAATAGAATAGAATGGAAGAATAGAATAGAACAGAATAGAATAGAACAGAATAGAATAGAACAGAATAGAATAGAACAGAATAGAAGAATAGAATAGAATAGAATAGAAGAATAGAATAGAATAACTAGAATAGAATAGAAGAATAGAATAGAATAGAATAGAATAACTAGAATAGAATAGAACAGAATAGAAGAATATAATAGAATAGAATAGAAGAATAGAATAGAATAGAAGAATAGAATAGAATAGAATAGAAGAATAGAATAGAATAGAATAACTAGAATAGAATAGAATAGAAGAATAGAATAGAATAGAACAGAATAGAAGAATAGAATAGAATAGAAGAATAGAATAGAATAGAATAGAATGGAATAGAATAGAATAGAATAGAAGAATAGAATAGAATGGAATATAATAGAACAGAATAGAATAGAATAGAACAGAATAGAAGAATAGAATAGAATGGAATATAATAGAATAGAATAGAAGAACAGAATAGAAGAATAGAAGAACAGAATAGAACAGAATAGAATAGAACAGAATAGAATAGAATGGAATAGAATAGAATATAATAGAACAGAATAGAAGAATAGAATAGAATAGAATAGAATGGAATGGAATGGAATAGAATAGAATAGAATAGAACAGAATAGAAGAATAGAATAGAACAGAATAGAATAGAATAGAAGAATAGAACAGAATAGAAGAATAGAATAGAATAGAATAGAAGAATAGAATAGAATAGAATAGAATAGAATAGAATAGAAGAATAGAATAGAATAGAATAACTAGAATAGAATAGAATAGAAGAATAGAATAGAATAGAAGAATAGAATAGAATAGAACAGAATAGAAGAATAGAATAGAATAGAAGAATAGAATAGAATAACTAGAATAGAATAGAATAGAAGAATAGAATAGAATAGAATAGAATAACTAGAATAGAATAGAATAGAACAGAATAGAAGAATAGAATAGAATAGAATAGAAGAATAGAATAGAATAGAAGAATAGAATAGAATAGAATAGAATAGAATAGAATAGAAGAATAGAATAGAACAGAATAGAACAGAATAGAAGAATAGAATAGAATAGAAGAATAGAATAGAATAACTAGAATAGAATAGAAGAATAGAATAGAATAGAATAGAACAGAATAGAAGAATAGAATAGAATAGAATAGAATAGAAGAATAGAATAGAATAGAAGAATAGAATAGAATAACTAGAATAGAATAGAATAGAAGAATAGAATAGAATAGAATAGAATAGAATAACTAGAATAGAATAGAATAGAAGAATAGAATAGAATAGAATAGAATAGAATGGAATGGAATGGAATGGAATGGAATATAATAGAACAGAATAGAAGAATAGAATAGAAGAATAGAAGAACAGAATAGAACAGAATAGAATAGAACAGAATAGAATAGAATGGAATAGAATAGAATATAATAGAACAGAATAGAAGAATAGAATAGAATAGAACAGAATAGAAGAATAGAATAGAATAGAATAGAACAGAATAGAAGAATAGAATAGAATGGAATATAATATAATAGAATAGAATAGAAGAACAGAATAGAAGAATAGAAGAACAGAATAGAACAGAATAGAATAGAACAGAATAGAATAGAATGGAATAGAATAGAATATAATAGAACAGAATAGAAGAATAGAATAGAATAGAATAGAACAGAATAGAAGAATAGAATAGAATGGAATATAATATAATAGAATAGAATAGAAGAATAGAATAGAATAGAATAGAATAGAACAGAATAGAATGGAATGGAATGGAATGGAATGGAATAGAATAGAATAGAACAGAATAGAAGAATGGAATAGAATAGAAGAATAGAATAGAATCTAATAGAATAGAAGAATAGAATAGAATAGAATAGAATAGAATAGAATAGAAGAATAGAATAGAATAGAATAGAATAGAATAGAATAGAAGAATAGAATAGAATAGAATAGAAGAATAGAATAGAATAGAATAGAAGAATAGAATAGAAGAATAGAATAGAATAGAATAACTAGAATAGAATAGAACAGAATAGAAGAATAGAATAGAATAGAATAGAAGAATAGAATAGAATAGAAGAATAGAATAGAATAGAATAACTAGAATAGAATAGAATAGAATAGAAGAATAGAATAGAATAGAATAGAATAGAAGAATAGAATAGAATAGAATAGAATAGAATAGAACAGAATAGAATAGAATAGAACAGAATAGAAGAATAGAATAGAATAGAATAGAATAGAATAGAATAGAACAGAAGAATAGAATAGAATAGAATAGAATAGAATGGAATGGAATGGAGAATAGAATAGAATAGAATAGAATAGAATAGAATAGAATAGAATGGAATGGAATGGAATAGAATAGAATAACTAGAATAGAATAGAACAGAATAGAAGAATAGAATAGAATAGAAGAATAGAATAGAATAGAATAGAATAGAATAACTAGAATAGAATAGAATAGAATGGAATAGAACAGAATAGAATAGAATGGAACAGAACAGAATAGAATGGAATGTTATTCCCTGGAGTAAGGTATTATTCCATCACCGTATCAGGGTGTCTACCTTCACTCTGCCAATACAGCTGTGTTAGGTTAGGTGAGTGACAGGCAGGTGTAGTGTGGGTCAGAGAGAGTCGCCTGCTCTCAACAGGTACAGTATATGCTAACATGGCACGCAGAAGAGATTTATGTGGGATTAGGTATCCATGAGCTGCAGGAAGTGGGACCGACAGGTCGGGCGGAAGTAGGACATACAGGTCAGGTGGAAGTAGGACCTATAGGTCGGGTGGAAGTAGGACATACAGGTCGGGAGGAAGTAGGACCTGTAGGTCGGGCGGAAGTAGGACCTATAGGTCGGGTGGAAGTAGGACCTGTAGGTCGGGTGGAAGTAGGACCTATAGGTTGGGTGGAAGTAGGACCTATAGGTCGGGTGGAAGTAGGACCTATAGGTCGGGTGGAAGGAGGACCTATAGGTCGGGTGGAAGTAGACCTATAGGGTCGGGTGGAAGGAGACCTATAGGTCGGGTGGAAGTAGGACCTGTAGGTCGGGTGGAAGTAGGACCTATAGGTCGGGTGGAAGTAGGACCTATAGGTCGGGTGGAAGTAGGACCTGTAGGTCGGGTGGAAGGAGGACCTATAGGTCGGGCGGAAGTAGGACCTGTAGGTCGGGCGGAAGTAGGACCTGTAGGTCGGGCGGAAGTAGGACCTACAGGTCGGGTGGAAGTAGGACCTATAGGTCAGGTGGAAGTAGACCTACAGGTCGGGTGGAAGTAGGACCTATAGGTCAGGTGGAAGTAGACCTATAGGTCGGGTGGAAGTAGGACCTGTAGGTCGGGTGGAAGTAGACCTATAGGTCGGGTGGAAGTAGGACCTATAGGTCGGGTGGAAGTGGGACCTATAGGTCGGGTGGAAGTAGGACCTATAGGTCGGGCGGAAGTAGGACCTATAGGTCGGGCGGAAGTAGGACCTATAGGTCGGGTGGAAGTAGGACCTATAGGGTCGGGTGGAAGTAGGACCTGTAGGTCGGGTGGAAGGAGACCTATAGGTCGGGCGGAAGTAGGACCTATAGGTCGGGCGGAAGTAGACCTATAGGTTGGGTGGAAGTAGGACATACAGGTCAGGTGGAAGTAGGACCTGTAGGTCGGGTGGAAGTAGGGACAGGCAGGATCAGGATAAGGGCAGTGCTGACATCAAGACAAGGCAAGGGCTCATTTCAAGGTTTTACTGCTAACCTACAAAGCATTACATGGGCTTGCTCCTATCTATCTTTACGATTTGGTCCTGCCGTACATACCTACACGTACGGTACGGTCACAAGACGCAGGCCTCCTTACTGACCCTAGAATTTCTAAGCAAACAGGTGGAGGCAGGGCTTTCTCCTATAGAGCTCCATTTTTATGGAATGGTCTGCCTACCCATGTGAGAGACGCAGACTCGGTCTCAACCTTTAAGTCTTTATTGAAGACTCATCTCTTCAGTAGGTCCTATGATTGAGTGTAGTCTGGCCCAGGAGTGCGAAGGTGAACGGAAAGGCACTGGAGCAACGAACTGCCCTTGCTGTCTCTGCCTGGCCGGTTCCCCTCTTTCCACTGGGATTCTCTGCCTCTAACCATATTACAGGGGCTGAGTCACTGGCTTATTGGTGCTCTTCCATGCTGTCCCTAGGAGGGGTGCGTCACTTGAGTGGGTTGAGTCACTGACGTGGTCTTCCTGTCTGGGTTGGAACCCCCCTTTGGGTTGTGCCGTGGCAGAGATCTTTGTGGGCTATACTCAGCCTTGTCTCAGGATGGTAAGTTGGTGGTTGAAGATATCCCTCTAGTGGTGGGGGGGCTGTGCTTTGGCAAAGTGGGTGGGGTTATATCCTGCCTGTTTGGCCCTGTCCGGGGGTATTGTCGGACGGGGCCACAGTGTCTCCTGACCCCTCCTGTCTCAGCCTCCAGTATTTATGCTGCAGTAGTTTATGTGTCGGGGGGCTAGGGTCAGTCTGTTATATCTGGAGTATTTCTCCTGTCTTATCCGGTGTCCTGTGTGAATTTAAGTATGCTCTAATTCTCTCTTTTTCTCTTTCTCTCTCTCGGAAGACCTGAGCCCTAGGACCATGCCTCAGGACTACCTGGCCTGATGACTCCTTGCTGTCCCCAGTCCACCTGGCCGTGCTGCTGCTCCAGTTTCAACTGTTCTGCCTGCGGCTATGGAACCCTGACCTGTTCACCGGACGTGCTACCTGTCCCAGACCTGCTGTTTTCAACTCTCTAGAGACAGCAGGAGCGGTAGAGATACTCTCAATAATCGGCTATGAAAAGCCAACTGACATTTACTCCTGAGGTGCTGACCTGTTGCACCCTCGACAACCACTGTGATTATTATTATTTGACCCTGCTGGTTATCTATGAACATTTGAACATCTTGGCCACGTTCTGTTATAATCTCCACCCGGCACAGCCAGAAGAGGACTGGCCACCCCTCATAGCCTGGTTCCTCTCTAGGTTTCTTCCTAGGTTTTGGCCTTTCTAGGGAGTTTTTCCTAGCCACCGTGCTTCTACACCTGCATTGCTTGCTGTTTGGGGTTTTAGGCTGGGTTTCTGTACAGCACTTTGAGATATCAGCTGATGTAAGACTGGCTTTATAAATAAATTTGATTAAAAAAATAAATGTGATTGATGAAGACAGGACAGACAGGACCAGGATAAAGGGCAGTGCTGATATCTAGACAGATGAAGACAGGACAGACAGGATAAAGGGCAGTGCTGATATCTAGACAGATGAAGACAGGACAGACAGGATAAAGGGCAGTGCTGATATCAAGACAGATGAAGTCAGGACAGACAGGACCAGGATAAAGGGCAGTGCTGATATCTAGACATGCATCAACAGGTGATATGACCCCCTAGTAATAAAACAGTGGGGATTACCTGTACTCGAAGTAGCAGTCACTGTGAATAAACAAGGGTAGTCTTTCTTTTAGGATCCACTCCACTCCCTGTTGTCTGTCCAAGCACTGTTACGACGTTCAAATCAATGATTATTATTCTCATTCAGATGATGTCACACACACACAGGCGTCTGATTTCATAAACTCCATATCAACCAACTAAAATCATGAATCAACCAACTAAAATCATGAATCAACCAACTAAAATCATGAATCAACCAACTCAAATCATGAATCAACCAACTCAAATCATCAATCAACCAACTCAAATCATCAATCAACCAACTCAAATCATCAATCAACCAACTCAAATCATGAATCAACCAACTCAAATCATGAATCAACCAACTCAAATCATGAATCAACCAACTCAAATCATGAATCAACCAACTAAAATCATCAATCAACCAACTAAAATCATCAATCAACCAACTAAAATCATGAATCAACCAACTAAAATCATCAATCAACCAACTAAAATCATCAATCAACCAACTCATCTGATGAGAAACTTGAATCCACTTGAATAAAAATGTTTTTTTTTTAAAGTTTGATTAAACTTATGAGGGCAATGTATTGGTTGGCAAATCAAAGTTAATTTGTCAATTGAACAGTATACAATAGGTGTAAAACAGAACAGTGAAATGCTCATTTAAAAGCTTTTTTCCCCCCCCAAACACACAATGCAGTATTCAATATGAAGATGCCATACTGTAAATGGAACAGGAGAATGTGAACTGACCAGAACAGGGTAGTGGTTGTCCACCATGGGTCTAGCAGACAGCTCTGTTGGATCAGTGAGAGGTTGTGATTGAAAGTACTGCAGGGTTGACCTGATCCTCCTAGACAGAGCCTCCTCTGACTCACTGACCACCTCAAACACACCGGTCTCCTGGTTGTACTGTATACACTCAGGGAACGACTGGGTTGGAAAGGAGACCAGGACATTTGGGATATTATTTTCTCAGATTCTGACAGAATAGATAACAGAGAAAGTGTAGCCCGTGTAATTGGTCAATTATCTTAAATCTGATCAACCATTTGAAGGAAAGTGAAATTAAGCAAATCCAAAATTTCAAACATCTTTGTGCTTTACAAAAAGTTTTGACATTCACCCACAGTGAAAATCAACATTTTGTTAGTGAATAAAGTAAATAATATGACAGGATGTTTACAGGTAGACTGAGGAAGTGATTAAAGAAGTGCAGCAGAACATCATCAGAAGCCAGACGGTCCTCCTGTGGATATTGAACAGAAGACATCGGTTAGTTAGTATTCAATGTGTTGATATGGGGGGGGGACTGCAGAATTCACTTTAAATCCCTTAACACAATCATAGAAGTCATATTAAAAGTTGTTCATATAACAGTATAATGTTCAGTAGTCCATAATGTGACAAGTTGAAAACGTTTAGACAAAGGCACTCGTTTAAAAAAAATATATATATATATATATATATAAAATAGGTTACTCACGAAATTATCGATGGTAAGGTAAGGTGGATCTATGGAAGAAAAACCTTTCAAGACAACTGATGCCACCTTCAGATAAACTGGGAACTCGGAAATCTCCGACTTTTCCAAGCGTCCAAGACAACCCGAAAAACTCAGGAAACGAGATCAAATCATAACGTCAGTGATCTTCAACTCACCGAGCTCAACAAAGAGGTCCGAGTTACCGAATTAGATGACCGTTCAAAACGATTTTCCCCAGCCGGTTCTTAGCCAGCGTTTCCCCAGTTCTTAGTTGTCTTGAACGCATTGAAGTTCCCAGTTGGTTTTTTTTAAACGTTGAGTTTTATTCAGCTGTTCCTGAATTCACGGACTCACCTGTTGTAATCTTCCCCAACATTCTTCACTTTTATGTAGTTCAGTTGTCCTTAGTTGTAATTCAGCCAGAACCGTCATCCAGGGGCTCTATGCCCGTCCTGAACACCTCTGACCCGCCGTCACCCAGACCGTTCAGTGTAATTACCGACAGACGGGTTGCTATGGAAGTCAGCTCACATTGCAGAAGGCGAGCAGTACGTGACGCTGAGGAAACATTAACTGGAGTGGCAGTTTATCCATTTTTTATTTATTTTTTTTAAAAACGACTAAATATATTGTATTTTAATTCAGTCTTCTCATAGTAAAAGTAGAGATGATTAACTATAGCACGCTAATATACACGGCGACATGTATTCTATTCCAGAGAGGAGTGAAGTGAACGACGTTAACCAGTAGAGGGCGCCATAACGACAGAAAACTATTCCGATACAGTGGTGTTTGCAAAACACACTGTCAAATCAAATCAACGTTTATTTGTCATGTGCGCCGAATACAACAGGTGTAGACAGTGGGGGAAAAAAGGTATTAGGTGAACAATAGGTAGGTAAAGAAATAAAACAGTAAAAGTAGCGAGGCTATAGGAGTAGCGAGGCTACATACAGACACCGGTTAGTCAGGCTGATTGAGGTAGTATGTACATATGGTTAAAGTGACAATGCATATATGATAAACAGTGAGTAGCAGCAGTGTAAAAAGAGGGGGGGGGGGGGCACAATGCAAATAGTCCAGGTAGCCATTTGATTATCTGTTCAGGAGTCTTATGGCTTGGGGTTAAAAACTGTTGAGAAGCCTTGTTGTCCTAGACTTGGCACTCCGGTACCGCTTGCCATGCGGTAGTAGGGAGAACAGTCTATGACTGGGGTGGCTGGGCTCTTTGTTAGGGCCTTCCTCTGACACCGCCTGGTGTAGAGGTCCTGGATTGCAGGCAGCTTGGCCCCAGTGATGTACTGGGCCGTACGCACTACCCTCTGTAGTGCCTTGCGGTCAGAGGCAGAGCAGTTGCCGTACCAGGCAGTGATGCAACCAGTCAGGATGCTCTCGATGTTGCAGCTGTAGAACCGTTGGTGATGTGGACACCAAGGAACTTGTAGCTCTCGACCTGCTCCACTACAGCCCTGTCAATGAGATTGGGGTCGTGATCGGTCCTCCTTTTCCTGTAGTCCACAATCATCTCCTTAGTCTTGGTTACGTTGAGGGAGAGGTTGTTATTCTGGCACCACCAGGCCAGGTCTCTGACCTCCTCCCTATAGGCTGTCTCGTCGTTGTCAGTGATCAGGCCTACCACTGTTGTGTCGTCTGCAAACTTAATGATGGTGTTGGAGTCGTGTTTGGACATGCAGTCGTGGGTGAACAGGCAGTACAGGAGGGGACTGAGCACGCACCCCTGAGGGACCCCAGTGTTGATGTTCAGTGTGGCAGATATATTGTTGCCTACCCTCATCACCTGGGGGCGGCCCGTCAGGAAGTCCAGGATCCAGTTGCAGAGGGTGGTGTTTAGTCCCAGGGTCCTTAGCTTAGTGATGAGCATCGAGGGAACTATGGTGTTGAACGCTGAGCTTTAGTCAATGAATATCTGTCCTATGTCCTTGTTCACATGCCTATGAGACAACGTCAAATAAATATGTAAAAAGTATAACTTTATTAAAATAAATGTGTGTAAATGTAGACAATATACAGCAGTATACAGAAACATTCATATAAAACCCATGAAAATTCAGTTGAGAAGAGAGACAACATTCTTGTACGTCAATGAATTAGCTCGGGAGGAGCCCAGCATTCAGTAACCATTTCATCTCTGATCGATTCTACTGGCAGTGCTCCTCTCCGACCCATAATTAAAAACACATCCAAGCTAAACAAATAAAAAAAAAAAAAAGGGAACAGGAAGTACAAATAATTGCAAAAACGACACATAAAAAAAAAAAAAAAAAACACATTCACAATCTCCTGACATTGCGTTTGCTCTGAGCGCTCCCGGGAAGAACGTCCTTCTTGCTGCGCCGCTTGGCCGACAGGCTAGCGCATTCTCTGGACCCGTGGAAGGCACAACGGCAGCTGGTACAGAACTGGAAGCCGCAGTCAACGCTGCTACAAACACCCTCCATTTTCACGGAGTGACACCGAGCAGGGTGCCGGCATCGAGGGCAGGGCTTCAGACATTCGTCAGTGAAGAGGGTTTTGGCCACCTAGGAGGACGGACACAATATAACAGAGATTAGAGCCAGTGTCCTTGTCTACAGGGAGGGATCCACAATACAACATTAGAGCTAGTGTCCTTGTCTACAGGGAGGGATCCACAATACAACATTAGAGCTAGTGTCCTTGTCTACAGGGAGGGATCCACAATACAACATTAGAGCTAGTGTCCTTGTCTACAGGGAGGGATCCACAATACAACAGAGCTAGTGTCCTTGTCCACAGGGAAGGATCCACAATACAACAGAGCTAGTGTCCTTGTCTACATGGAGGGATCCACAATACAACATTAGAGCTAGTGTCCTTGTCTACAGGGAGGGATCCACAATACAACATTAGAGCTAGTGTCCTTGTCTACAGGGAGGGATCCACAATACAACATTAGAGCTAGTGTCCTTGTCTACAGGGAGGGATCCACAATACAACAGAGCTAGTGTCCTTGTCCACAGGGAAGGATCCACAATACAACAGAGCTAGTGTCCTTGTCTACATGGAGGGATCCACAATACAACATTAGAGCTAGTGTCCTTGTCTTCAGGGAGGGATCCACAATACAACAGAGCTAGTGTCCTTGTCTACAGGGAGGGATCCACAATACAACATTAGAGCTAGTGTCCTTGTCTACAGGGAAGGATCCACTATACAACATTAGAGCTAGTGTCCTTGTCTTCAGGGAGGGATCCACAATACAACAGAGCTAGTGTCCTTGTCTTCAGGGAGGGATCCACAATACAACATTAGAGCTAGTGTCCTTGTCTACAGGGAAGGATCCACAATACAACAGAGCTAGTGTCCTTGTCTACAGGGAGGGATCCACAATACAACATTAGAGCTAGTGTCCTTGTCTACAGGGAGGGATCCACAATACAACATTAGAGCTAGTGTCCTTGTCTACAGTGAAGGATCCACAATACAACAGAGCTAGTGTCCTTGTCTACAGGGAAGGATCCACAATACAACAGAGCTAGTGTCCTTGTCTACAGGGAGGGATCCACAATACAACATTAGAGCTAGTGTCCTTGTCTACAGGGAAGGATCCACAATACAACATTAGAGCTAGTGTCCTTGTCTACATGGAGGGATCCACAATACAACATTAGAGCTAGTGTCCTTGTCTACAGGGAGGGATCCACAATACAACATTAGAGCTAGTGTCCTTGTCTACAGGGAAGGATCCACAATACAACATTAGAGCTAGTGTCCTTGTCTAGAGGGAGGGATCCACAATACAACATTAGAGCCAGTGTCCTTGTCTACAGGGAGGGATCCACAATACAACATTAGAGCTAGTGTCCTTGTCTACAGGGAGGGATCCACAATACAACATTAGAGCTAGTGTCCTTGTCTACAGGGAGGGATCCACAATACAACATTAGAGCCAGTGTCCTTGTCTACAGGGAGGGATCCACAATACAACATTAGAGCCAGTGTCCTTGTCTACAGGGAAGGATCCATATTTAGCTGATTTGATAAAGTTACTGGGCCTGGACTCACCTGTATGAACAGGTCCTGTTTGCTGGCTGAGTTGTGCTGGTACTGGGGGTCCTGGACTGGGCCTGGACTCACCTGAATGAACAGGTCCTGTTTGCTGGCTGAGTTGTGCTGGTACTGGGGGTCCTGGACTGGGCCTGGACTCACCTGAATGAACAGGTCCTGTTTGCTGGCTGAGTTGTGCTGGTACTGGGGGTCCTGGACTGGGCCTGGACTCACCTGTATGAACAGGTCCTGTTTGCTGGCTGAGTTGTGCTGGACGGGGGTTAAAGTGGCCGTTCCTGACTGTGGGGTACCACGGATGCTGGTATTGGGGGTCCTGGACTGGGCCTGGACTGACTTCAGGACAGACCGGCTCAGCAGGGTCAACCTGGTCTCTGCATCAGGGACGTGGACTGCACTGCCAAGCTGCACACACACAGGAAATGAACAGTGTTGGTGAAAGTAGCCTTGTACTAAATATATATAGAAAAGTGATATTCATAAAAGTGTCTCAGTAGGAGTGGTGATCTAGGATCAGTTTGTCTTTTTAGACCCTACTGGCTAAGACTATATGGACCTGATCCTAGACCCTACACGGACCTGATCCTAGACCCTACTGGCTAAGACTACATGGACCTGATCCTAGACCCTACTGACTACACGGACCTGATCCTAGACCCTACTGGCTACACGGACCTGATCCTAGACCCTACTGACTACACGGACCTGATCCTAGACCCTACTGGCTACACAGACCTGACCCTAGACCCTACACGGACCTGATCCTAGACCCTACTGGCTACACAGACCTGATCCTAGACCCTACATGGACCTGATCCTAGACCCTAATGACTAAGACTACACGGACCTGATCCTAGACCCTAATGACTAAGACTACACGGACCTGATCCTAGACCCTACTGGCTAAGACTACATGGACCTGATCCTAGACCCTACTGACTACACGGACCTGATCCTAGACCCTACTGGCTACACGGACCTGATCCTAGACCCTACACGGACCTGATCCTAGACCCTACTGGCTACACAGACCTGATCCTAGACCCTACACGGACCTGATCCTAGACCCTACTGGCTACACAGACCTGATCCTAGACCCTACATGGACCTGATCCTAGACCCTAATGACTAAGACTACACGGACCTGATCCTAGACCCTACTGGCTAAGACTACACGGACCTGATCCTAGACCCTAACGACTACACGGACCTGATCCTAGACCCTAATGGCTACACGGACCTGATCCTAGACCCTAATGGCTACACGGACCTGATCCTAGACCCTAATGGCTACACGGACCTGATCCTAGACCCTAATGGCTACACGGACCTGACCCTAGACCCTACTGACTACACGGACCTGACCCTAGACCCTACTGACTACACGGACCTGACCCTAGACCCTACTGACTACACGGACCTGACCCTAGACCCTACTGACTACACGGACCTGACCCTAGACCCTACTGACTACACGGACCTGACCCTAGACCCTACTGACTACACGGACCTGACCCTAGACCCTACTGACTACACGGACCTGACCCTAGACCCTACTGACTACACGGACCTGATCCCAGACCCTAACGACTACATGGACCTGATCCCAGACCCTAACGACTACATGGACCTGATCCCAGACCCTAACGACTACATGGACCTGATCCCAGACCCTAACGACTACATGGACCTGATCCCAGACCCTAACGACTACATGGACCTGATCCTAGACCCTAACGACTACATGGACCTGATCCTAGACCCTAACGACTACATGGACCTGATCCTAGACCCTAACGACTACATGGACCTGATCCTAGACCCTAACGACTACATGGACCTGATCCTAGACCCTAACGACTACATGGACCTGATCCTAGACCCTAACGACTACATGGACCTGATCCTAGACCCTAACGACTACATGGACCTGATCCTAGACCCTAACGACTACATGGACCTGATCCTAGACCCTAACGACTACATGGACCTGATCCTAGACCCTAACGACTACATGGACCTGATCCTAGACCCTAACGACTACATGGACCTGATCCTAGACCCTAACGACTACATGGACCTGACCCTAGACCCTAACGACTACATGGACCTGACCCTAGACCCTAAAGACTACATGGACCTGACCCTAGACCCTAAAGACTACATGGACCTGACCCTAGACCCTAATGGCTACACGGACCTGACCCTAGACCCTAATGGCTACACGGACCTGACCCTAGACCCTACTGACTACATGGACCTGATCCTAGACCCTAATGACTAAGACTACATGGACCTGATCCTAGACCCTACTGACTAAGACTACATGGACCTGATCCTAGACCCTACATGGACCTGATCCTAGACCCTACTGACTACACGGACCTGACCCTAGACCCTACTGACTACATGGACCTGATCCTAATGAATAAGACTCCATGGACCTGATCCTAGATCCTAATGACTAAGACTACATGGACCTGATCCTACACCCTACTGACTAAGACTACATGGACCTGATCCTAGACCCTACATGGACCTGATCCTAGACCCTACTGACTACATGGACCTGATCCTAGACCCTACTGACTAAGACTACATGGACGTGATCCTAGACCCTACTGACTAAGACTACATGGACCTGATCCTAGACCCTACTGACTAAATGGGCCTGACCCTAGACCCTACTGACTACATGGACCTGATCCTAATGAATAAGACTACATGGACCTGATCCTAGATCCTAATGAATAAGACTACATGGACCTGACCCTAGACCCTACTGACTATATGGACCTGATCCTAATGAATAAGACTACATGGACCTGATCCTAGATCCTAATGAATAAGACTACATGGACCTGATCCTAGATCCTAATGAATAAGACTACATGGACCTGATCCTAGAGCCTAATGAATAACACTACATGGACCTGATCCTAGAGCCTAATGAATAAGACTACATGGACAGATGGGACCTGATCCTAATGAATAAGACTACATGGACCTGATCCTAGATCCTAATGAATAAGACTACACGGACCTGATCCTAGATCCTAATGAATAAGACTACATGGACAGATGGGACCTGATCCTAATGAATAAGACTACATGGACCTGATCCTAGATCCTAATGAATAAGACTACATGGACAGATGGGACCTGATCCTAATGAATAAGACTACATGGACCTGATCCTAGATCCTAATGAATAAGACTACATGGACCTGATCCTAGATCCTAATGAATAAGACTACACGGACAGATGGGACCTGATCCTAGTTCAGGCACTCCTACTGTGACACTAATAATACGGGCCCAGACATAGCGCTTCTCTATATCAATGCTGAAACACGGTTACAGGCGACAACCTCACCTCCAGAGCTGCCTTGACGTCCTTCAGGTAGTCTCTCCTCCTGCGGCTGGACACCTTGTTCTGAACTATGATCTCATTCCAGCTATGGGTCACCTGACCAACCCTGTAGACCAGCAGAACACACACAACAATGTCATGACAATGATGTGTTATATAATGTTCTAGCAAGCTTTTTCATTACATATTTATTTTTATTTTATTTATTTCACCTTAATTTAACCAGGTAGGCAAGTTGAGAACAAGTTCTCATTTACAATTGCGACCTGGCCAAGATAAAGCAAAGCAGTTCGACAACATACAAAAACACAGAGTTACACATGGAGTAAAACAAACATACAGTCAATAATACAGTAGAAAAATAAGTCTATATACAATGTGAGCAAATGAGGTGAGATAAGGGAGGTAAAGGCAAAAAAAAGGCCATGGTGGCAAAGTAAATAAAGTATAGCAAGAAAAACACTGGAATGGTAGATTTGTAATTTGAAGAAAGTTCAAAGTTAAAATATAAATAATATGGTGCAAAGGAGCAAAATAAATAAATACAGTAGGGGAAGAGGTAGCTGTTTAGGCTAAATTATAGATGGGCTATGTACAGGTGCAGTGATCTGTGAGCCGCTCTGATAGCTGGTGCTTAAAGCTAGTGAGGGAGATAAGTGTTTCCATATGTCACACACACGTTAGTAAATCTGTATCACACTGCCTTCAGAAAGTATTCATAGACCCCTGGACTTATTCCACATTTTTGTTGTGTTACAGCCTGAATTCAAAATGTATTGTTTTCTCACCCATTTGCACACAATAACCCCCCCCAACAAAATGACAAAGTGAAAACATGTTTTCAAATCTGTCCACATTTTATAAAAAGGAAATACAGAAATCTTATTTACTTAAGTATTCAGACCCCTTTGTTTTATGACACTCCAAATTGAGCTCAGGTTGCATCCGATTTTCCTTTGATCGTCCGTGAGACTTCGCTACAATTTGATTGGAGTCCACCTGTATCCAATTCAATGGTTTGGACATGATTTAGAGAGAAACACACCTGTCTATATAAAGGTCCCAGGGTTGACCGGTTATATCAGAGCAGGAACTATACCATGAAGTCCAAGGAACTGTCTGTAGAGAGCCGTGATGAGCCATATATCTGGGGGAAGGGTATAAAACTATTTGAGTGTTGAAAGTTTACAAGAGTACAGTCCCGTGTAGCTCTGTTGGTAGAGCATGGTGTTTGCAACGCCAGGGTTGTGGGTTCGATTCCCACGGGGGACCAGTACGGAGAAACAAAATGTATGAAATGTATGCATTCACTACTGTAAATCGCTCTGGATAAGAGCATCTGCTAAATGACTAAAATGTAAATGTACAGTGGTCTCCGTCATTAGGAAATTGAAAAATACATGGAACTACCTAGACTCTGTCTAGAGCTGGCCGTCCGAACAAACTGAGCAACCGGACAAGAAGTCACCATGAACCCCAATGACCACTCTGACAGAACTACAGAGTTCCTTGGCTGAGATGGAAGAGAACCTGCTAATCAGTCTCTACAATACTTCACCAATCTGGGCTTTATAGGAGAGAACGGCCAGATGGAAACAAGGAATAAAAATCCTAAAATCCAGATGTGCAAAGCTGACAGACAGACCCAAGACGAGACTCAAAAGCTGTATCCGCCGCGAGAGTTGCTTCTACAAAGTATCGACTCAGAGGAGTGTGAAAACATACGTAAATGAGATATCTGTATTTACATTTTCTATAAATTTGCTACAATTTTTAAAAACATGTTTTCACTGGTCATTATGGTGTATTGTGAGAGAAAAAAAAAATCAATTTAATCCATTTTGAATTCAGGCTGTAACACAACAAAATGTGGAATAAGTCAAGGGGTATGAATACTTTCTGGAGGTAGTGTATAAAACCCTCACCTATAGACATCTTCAGAGGACAGCTGATTGAGGATCTTAGCCAGGATGTGTCTGAGATTCTTCTTCTTTAGCTCAGTAAAGATGTCTACCTTCCCCAGGCCCATCTTCCTGCCGATCAGCCCAGCCAGGGGCATGTCGGTCCTGAAGGCCTCCTTCTCAGAGACCCTCAGCAGTTCCTCCAGACTGGTGTGCTCCAACAACATCCTGGATGTCCTCTGGGACATGGCCTGGACCATCTGTAGGGCCGGCGTGAAGGACAGGTCCTCTAGCTTAGCAGTGGTTGTTTTCGGCGGCGTCACATCCAGGAAGACGTCACTGTCGTCATCCTCTTTGAAGATGCCGCGCTCCAGATGTCCCTGGGATATCAGGTTCTTCTCTCTGCGATGAGCTCTGTGGGCTGCCAGGTTCCTCACATCCCGGTCCCCCTCAGACTGGGAACCCCCCTCTCGGAGAGTGGAGAGGCGACGCTGGCGTTCCAGTCTGGACCTGATGATCATTTTTTTTTTTTTTACTTCATAAATAACTTTACAAAAAGAAAAACCTGGAAGTGTAACAGTATAGCGTCCGTCCGTCTCCTCGCCCCAACCTGGGCTCGAACCAGGGACCCTCTGCACACATCGACAACAGTCACCCTCGAAGCATCGTTACCCATCGCTCCACAAAAGCCGCAGCCCTTGCAGAGCAAAGGGGAACAACTACTTCAAGGTCTCATAGCGAGTGACGTCACCGATTGAAACGCTATTAGCGCCACACCACCACAAACTAGCCTGCCATTTCACATCGGTTACAGGAAACAAGCAACAAACTGAAATACACCAAGTACAACTAAAATGATTAAATATTACAATAATTAGCTACAAAACACCATAAATATACAACACTGAAACGTTCTAAGGCAATGTATCTCAACTCCGGTCCTTGAGTACCCCCCCAAAAGCACACACACACACACACACACACACACACACACACACACACACACACACACACACACACACACACACACACACACATACATACATACATACATACATACATACATACATATATATATATATATATATACACACTGTTGAGGGTACAAGGATTGGCGATGACAAACACAGTTCTAGGTCATTCAATGGAAGTCAAAAAGCTATGGAGCCTACCTCCTCTTCATCTCAGCCAGCCTGCTGGGGGTCTCCTTGCACCTGGAGCTACCCGATGACGACAGCAGCATCTCCTGGAAGGAACCATCATTGTCTAGCGTGGAGTCCTGGGATTTATCCAGAGCCAAGGAGCTGAAGCCGCTGTCCTCAGACACAGAGCGGTCATAGTGTTTATGAGTAGGGGTGGAGGAGGGGGTGTCAAAGTGGTATTTAGGAGTAGGGGTGCTCAGGATACTCAGGCTGTCCGAGAGGTCAGCCGCTACGCTGTTGTTGACTGGAGTCTGGAAATCGTCTTTCACCGAGGGTATTATTCTGTTACAGTGTGTTTCCAGCATATCAGTGGTAGAGAGGTCTGAGAGGACACTGCTCTCTTCCAGGTCTGCATCCGAGAGCGACGTAGCAAACGCCTTTCTCTCAAAGAGAGTGACGTTGGTCACGTTGCATTTACCATCTTCAAGTGTTGAGGTTTTTACAAGAGAGAAGAGGAGGCGCAGTTTCCTGCCGGAGAGAAGCGCATCTTCTGGTTTTAAAGTGCTTGTAGCCAAAGCTCCAATAGTAAAGGCATCTGGTGAGTCAAAGACCACATTTGAGCAGTGTTCAGGTGTCCCATTCGCTGACGAGTCTGTCCTTTTAGTGCATGGTGTTTCTGTATGGTCTGCAGTTTTACCCTCGGTGGCAGATTTAGACATAAGGAGACGGCGTCTCAGCATCGGCTCTCTCCTGGATACTTTAGGAGTTTCACACCAGCCGTTCTGTAAAGGCTGCTCCTTCAGAATGTCTCTCTGTGGACTTCTGACGTCCTCTTTTTGTCTGTTCTTTCTGGGTGACAGAGGTTCGCATTTCTGTGAAACGTTCTCTTTAGGCGTTTCATGAAAACCATCTGAAGAACAACACTTTGAGAGGTTAAAATCGTCTCCAAACTCAATTTTAGAGCTGTAACCACTGTCCAGGTATCCACTGTCTTGACAAGCTCCATATTGCTGGTCTTTGTGGAAATTGACATCTGGTCTGAGACACTGCTTCATACTCCCTTTCAGATGTAGAAACACAAATATTCACCAGGTGACTGGTCTGGTGTTTCAAACTGATCTGTGAGGAGACATAGAAAAACAATGCAGTTAGACAAAAAAAAAAAGTGTTAATTAAGCCACTTTTGTTGTAAGCTAGTTTGCTAACGTTAACCCTAAGTTAATGTAGCTAGCTAGTTAGCTAAAAGTAGACAATTAGACAAACATGTAACCTGTACTCAATTTTGGAAAATAAAAATATTTCTAGCTGACTATAGCTAAAAAAAAACAATTTAAAAAAAGAAGTGGTCGATAGCTAACAGGTTATGAGAGTAGCTACTTTCCAAGTGGATAAAACAAAAACAACCAGAAGCTAACAGTCGACGACAGTGACAACACATCCATCGTTGCTATGCTGTCTGTCGTGTGCCGTTGATAAACGGCGTTTAAATCCCCTCGCTCGGGGTTTAAAATGTTCCGTCTAGATATCTCCATGGCTACCATGCACCCGCTCAAAACTACACAGCGACCGCCAAAAAACCTGGACTGAGTCCGGGTCCACTGGCTCCCCTCTGTCCCTAGAGAAAAACCTGGACTGGCTCCCCTCTGTCCCTAGAGAAAAACCTGGACTGAGTCCGGGTCCACTGGCTCCCCTCTGTCCCTAGAGAAAAACCTGGACTGGCTCCCCTCTGTCCCTAGAGAAAAACCTGGACTCAGTCCGGGTCCACTGGCTCCCCTCTGTCCCTAGAGAAAAACCTGGACTGAGTCCGGGTCCACTGGCTCCCCTCTGTCCCTAGAGAAAAACCTGGACTGAGTCCGGGTCCACTGGCTCCCCTCTGTCCCTAGAGAAAAACCTGGACTGAGTCCAGGTCCACTGGCTCCCCACTGTCCCTAGAGAAAAACCTGGACTGAGTCCCCTCTGTCCCTAGAGAAAAACCTGGACTGAGTCCGGGTCCACTGGCTCCCCTCTGTCCCTAGAGAAAAACCTGGACTGAGTCCAGGTCCACTGGCTCCCCTCTGTCCCTAGAGAAAAACCTGGACTAGCTCCCCACTGTCCCTAGAGAAAAACCTGGACTGAGTTCCCTCCGTTCCCATGGAAAAACCTGGACTGAGTCCCCTCTGTCCCTAGAGAAAAACCTGGACTGAGTCCGGGTCCACTGGCTCCCCTCTGTCCCTAGAGAGACCCATTAGCCCGCTGGCTAGCTAGCTAGCGTCAAAACAGAAACGTTAACGTTACGTAGCAAGCTAGCTACCGTTACTTACCTAGCTATTGTTTCAGAAAGACAGTGTTGTTTACATACTTCAGAGCCAAAAGGAAAACCTCAAATGTAGCTAGAAATGTCGGACATTCATTCCAAAGAGACGTATCGTGTTGTACCGTATACCGGCCCGTCTCCTCGTCCTCGTAATGAACGGTGTGTGTTTGTTTAGGACTGAAATGTTTTCAAATCTGGTGCCAGTCTGCTGCACATCTCACTCCACTTCTCGCGATGATTCGTTTTCCAAACACACGCACTGTAGTCTGGGAGTTGTGGTCCTTCTTTCATTCAACTCCCTGACAGTGTAGGGTGCTGTGCGTTTAGCGAAACTCTCCGGTTCATGTCAACGCAAGATTGTAATCACTAGTAACATCTAAACTGCAGACATGGTGGCCACTAAGAAAACTGTGAGTTTGCGATTGAAAAAAAAAAAAAACGTTCATTTATAGAAATGTTTGTGCACATCCTTAAACTTAATCGGTGATGGGTAAAATGTTATTTTCAAATCGTTCATTTATACCAGTGTGAGTGACCAAGCAGGGTCCGCTTCCGCGTTAGCGAGGGAACTTTAGGGTTACGAGTGTCTTTACGGTGCATCTTTCCTAGGTCGGTAGATGTAACATGCGTTTCCCCAAAAACACCACGACACCGTTCGGTAGGTGCGTCGTTGAGGCATGTATAATAAAGGCAGCGCTCATCTCGGGTAAGCTTTCTCCATTCATATACATTTGACCAAATAGTAAAATGAAACCCCATTGAATGAACATTATTAAATTGACTTAGATATCATTGAAGTGTGTAGGCCTGTGTAGCATATACCGTATGCAGGCTATTCACCTTAATGCAGTCATCGCGGTTTTCATTTAAACACATTTCCTTCCCTTGTTTGTAACAATTATAAAAACATTGCCAACTTTGTATTTGTAGTCAACTTCTATGATTCTATGTTTAGCGAGATCTGTGTATAAAGTGACGCAGTAGGGGGGGGGGGGGGGGACGGTACGCAGGTAACGACGCACTTAGCTGTTCTACGGGTGGTCTGCGGCAGTCGATAAATAACTCGCGTTTAAGTACAACTTTAGTAGTGCTGATTTTTTGGGGGGGAAACGGCTCGGAGATTTAACATTGCTCCTACGAAGGTTCTAACGATGAACTTAGTCGTAAGATGCTTTTGTGAAACCGGGCCCTCGTCTGGTCTGGTTCATATTGACATGACGCGTGGACTGCCTTGTGTTCTGTCATTTTTTAAATGTAACCTTTATTTAACTTTGTCAATTAAGAACAAATTCTTATTTACAAAGACGGCATAACCCGAACGAAGTTGGGCCAATTGTGCGCCGCCCTATGGGCCTCCCCAATCTCGGCAGGTTGTGATACAGCCTGGAATCGAACCAGGGTCTGTAGTGACTCCTCTAGCACTGAGACGCTGCGCCACTCGGATGAATCCTATTTATACAGTCGTGGTCTCATCTAATCAGTTTGTCTCCCCAGAAAAAGTCCCTGGAGTCCATCAACTCTCGTCTTCAGCTGGTGATGAAGAGCGGTAAATACGTACTGGGCTACAAACAGACTCAGAGGATGATCCGCCAGGGCAAAGCCAAGCTGGTCATCCTGGCCAACAACACACCTGCCCTCAGGTAAATACACGGAACAAAAACAATAGAAACGCAACATGTGAAGTGTTGTTTCTCATGACATGAAGTGAAATAAGATCGTCCAGATAGTTTCCATACACACAAAAAAGCTTTTTCACATTGTGTTCACTTTTTTAAAAAATGTTTTAAACCCTGTTGTGAGCATTTTGCCTTCGCTAAAGATAATCTATTCACCTGACAGGTGTGGCATATCAAGAAGCGGATTAAAACAGCATGATCATTACATAGGTGCACCTTGTGCTGGGGGGGGTGGGCAATAAAAGGCCACTCTAAAAAATGTGCAGTTTTGTCACAAAGCACAATGCCACAGATGTTTTGATTGGAGCATGCAATTGGCATGCTGACTGCGGGGATGTCCACAGAGCTGTTGCCAGAGAAGTACGTCCAACTTGACCATGTGTAACCACGCCAACCCAGGACGTCCACATCCAGCTTCTTCACCTGCGGGGGGGGGGGGGGGGGGGGGGGTCGTCTGAGCCCAATCACCCAGACAGCTGATTAAACTCTGGGTTTTGCACAAATGGAAGAATTTCTACCCAAACTGTCAGAAAGCGTCTCAGGGGGAAGCTCATCGAAGTTCCGTGCTCGTCGTTCTCACCAGGGTTTCTTTACCTGAATGCAGTTTGGCGTCGTAAACCCGACTTCGGTGGGCAAATGGTCACCTTCGATGGCCAACGACACGCTGAAGAAGTGTGTTCTTCACGGATGAATCCCAGTTTTCAACTGTACCCGGTGCATTTGGCGTTGTGTGGTCGAGCAGGTTTGCTGATGTGAACGTTGTGAACAGACTGCCTCATGGGGGGAGGTGGGGTTCTAGTATGGGCAGGCATAAAGCTACAGACAACAAACACAATAGCAATCTGATTACACAGAGATACTGTGATGAGATCCTGAGGCTCTATTGTTTTCAGCATGATGATGAATGGCCCCATGTCGCAAGAAATCTGTACACAATTCCTGGAAGCTGGAAATGTCTCAGTTCTTCTATGGTCTGCATACTCTCCAGACATGTCACCCATTTTAAGCATGTTTGGGATGCTCTGAATGGAAGTGTACGACTGTGTTCCAGTTCCCGCCAATATCTAGCTACTTTGGCACAGCCATTGAAGAAGGAGTGAGACCAACATTCCACAGGCCTCAATCAACAGCCTGATCAGCTCTATGTGAAGGAGATGTGTCTCGCTGCATGAGGTAAATAGTGGTCACACCAGATACTGACTGGTTCTTATCCACGCCCCTACCTTTTTTTGTTAAGGTGTCTGTGACCAACAGATTCACAATCTCTGTATTCACAGTTGTGTGAAATCTATAGATTAGAGCCTAATGAATTTATTTCAACTGACTGATTTATTTCAGTTGGGTGTGTTACTACTTGGCTGGTACAGAAGCCTCTTTCCCTCAGGGAAGGTTATGCAGTCCTGCTCAGCACCGATATTGTACTACAGTGAATCCACTCTAAAAGTGATTTGAACTCAGCACCGATATTGTACTACAGTGAATCCACCCTAAAAGTGATATGAACTCAGCACCGATATTGTACTACAGTGAATCCACTCTAAAAGTGATTTGAACTCAGCACCGATATTGTACTACAGTGAATCCACCCTAAAAGTGATTTGAACTCAGCACCGATATTGTACTACAGTGAATCCACTCTAAAAGTGATTTGAACTCAGCACCGATATTGTACTACAGTGAATCCACCCTAAAAGTGATTTGAACTCAGCACCGATATTGTACTACAGTGAATCCACTCTAAAAGTGATTTGAACTCAGCACCGATATTGTACTACAGTAAATCTACTCTAAAAGTGATTTGAACTCAGCACCGATATTGTACTACAGTGAATCCACCCTAAAAGTGATTTGAACTCAGCACCGATATTGTACTACAGTAAATCTACTCTAAAAGTGATTTGAACTCTGCCCTTCTCCCTGTAGGAAATCAGAGATAGAGTACTATGCTATGCTGGCTAAGACTGGGGTCCACCACTACAGTGGGAACAACATAGAGCTTGGCACAGCCTGTGGAAAGTACTTCAGAGTCTGTACACTGGCCATCATTGACCCTGGTGAGGTTTTTTCTTCATGATAAACGGGACAAATGTGAAGCGTTGTCACATGTCGTGTGTGTGTGTGTAAACTGTTATTCTTTCACGACTGGTTTATTTGTAATTATTTTGTAAATCGTCCACAGGGGATTCAGACATCATCAGGAGTATGCCTGATCAGCCACAGGGGGAGAAGTAGTCTGGCTGAGTCACTTCTTTTGCTGTAGATGTGTTTTTGTTAAATAAATTGACTTCAAGATGACCCAAGTTTGTTTTGTCATATGTTTTTAGTATTTGCCATGTAATTGTTGTACAATGGAAGAAATTGTGGAAGAGACTAAGAAATGTGGGCACTTGTTTTTTTTTTCTTCTAACATCAAGCTTGCATTGTAATGAAGAGGGTCCCCCCCCGGCGTTGGGTCCCCCCCCGGCGTTGGGTTCCCCCCCCCCCGGCGTTGGGTTCCCCCCCCCCCCCCCCCCGGCGTTGGGTCCCCCCCCCGGCGTTGGGTCCCCCCCGGCGTTGGGTCCCCCCCCGGCGTTGGGTCCCCCCCTGGTGTTCAGTCACCCCTGGTGTTAATGGACTGTAGTAGAGCCACGAAGGCCAAAAGGCACAATACCATCTTCACATGTCACAACTAGCATCATATCTGACTCTCCACTGATAAATGGGACCCATATTATTGTCCCGACAGTCAGCAACAATTCTTTCACTAAAATAATTGATTGTTAGTGGTCACTCACAACACAGCAATATAAATCTGTCATTGGGTACTGTCAAACTCCCAGAGCATAGTCCAGGGATGTATTCATTCTGCCAAATCGGTCCAAAACTAAAACTATAGTTGCTATTGGACAAATACAGGTAGGATTCGTTTACGTCTGTTTTAAGATACTTTTTTTTTTAGCAACAGAATCGTCAGAATGAATACACTAGTTCAGCGTGTTCTGGTTGAGTTCAGACCCTCTACGTTGCATTCTCGTCTTCTCAGTTTGGGTTGGTGGGACGGCTTCCATTCCAGACGTTCTAGGTTTCTCCAGAACATTAGGACGAGAATACAATGTAATCGCAACACTAGTTAATTCACTTGTGTTTGGCTTTACTGGCCAGAGCCTGTAGGTTAGCCGGACCTCCCCACACTGTCCCGAACACATCCCTCTCAGTCCTCAGGGCCACATCTAGGGGGAGCTCTCTCCCAGACACCACCACGTTCTTTATGGCTCTGATGACCGAGGCTGGACCTGTGGTGTAGCAACCCAACCACTGCTCTGCCTCCAGGAGGGCATTGGCTCCAGACCCATCCAGGGAACCCTCCAGGACGCCGTCCGCGAGCCCGATCTGAAGCCCCATCTCTGGGTCTACTTTCAAAGCGCCACTCAGCATCTTCAGGGCGTTCTGGCTGCCTACGATGCGTACCAATCTAGCTGCACCTCCCCAACCAGGGACCAGACCCATGTGTTTATGGACAAACCGGATCATACTGCCTGGCACCATCAACCTAGCAGGGAGAGACCGTGACATTGGTTTAGAGATTATTGGAAACTTGGTGGATTTTGTTTTTTTGATATTTCTTGAAAAAGGCCTTTTTTTTTTTAATGTGCACTCTACTTTTCTCTCATCTTGGCCATGTTCTGTTATAATCTCCACCCGGCACAGCCAGAAGAGGACTGGCCACCCCTCATAGCCTGGTTCCTCTCTAGGTTTCTTCCTAGGTTCTGGCCTTTCTAGGGAGTTTTTCCTAGCCACCGTGCTTCTACACCTGCATTGCTTGCTGTTTTGGGGGGTTTTAGGCTGGGTTTCTGTACAGCACTTTGATATATCAGCTGATATAAGAAGGGCTTTATAAATACATTTGATTCTCCACTATCTGGATGTAGGCCTAAAGTTGAATAAACACAATGGTGCCATCTATGGACGACGAGTCACGTTACTGTACCTAAAGTCACAGGCAGTAGTGAGCTCAGCTCCTCCTCCCAGTGCGCTCCCTTCCACCAGAGCTACAGACAACAGAGGAAGCCTTCAACACAGAACACATGGGTTAGTGTGGCACAGAACGTCTGGCATGACACACTGATCTAGAACGTTCTAGCACAGAGGGCAGGGTCCTAGCACAGAGGGCAGGGTCCTAGCACAGAGGGCAGGGTCCTAGCACAGAGGGCCCTAGCACAGAGGGGAGGGTCTTACCACAGAGGGTACTACCACAGAGGGGAGGGTCCTACTACAGAGGGTCCTACCTCAGTAGCCTGATCAGGACATTCTGCATGAACATACACATCTTCATCCCATCCTGAAAGACAAGACGCATCATTTTAGACCAGGAGGTCCAACTCATTCCATGGAGGGCCTGGTAGTGTCTGCTGGTTTTGGGTTTTTCCTTTCAGTTAACATCTGGACAACCAGGTGAGGGGAGTTCCTTACTAATTAGTGACCTTAATTAATCAAGTACAAGGGAGGATGGAAAACCCCGCAGGCAGTCGGCCCTCCGTGGAATGAGTTGGACACGTGGTTTAGAAAGTCAGATTGGATGGAAGTAGGAGTGCCCCAATACAATGTGACTGAATAAAAACTGTTCACTGAGCTTCCTACTGGTCTTTCAGAGAGAGAACCTCAGAGATGAGGGACCAGAGAGACTGACCTGAGGGTTGGATATATCTCTGATAACATTGAGGACTGACCTGAGGGTTGGATATATCTCTGATAACATTGAGGACTGACCTGAGGGTTGGATATATCTCTGATAACATTGAGGACTGACCTGAGGGTTGGATATATCTCTGATAACATTGAGGACTGACCTGAGGGTTGGATATATCTCTGATAACATTGAGGACTGACCTGAGGGTTGGATATATCTCTGATAACATTGAGGACTGACCTGAGGGTTGGATATATCTCTGATAACATTGAGGACTGACCTGAGGGTTGGATATATCTCTGACAACATTGAGGACTGACCTGAGGGTTAGATATATCTCTGATAACATTGAGGACTGACCTGAGGGTTGGACATAGCCCTGACCGCGTTGAGGTCTGACCCAGAGCAGAATGTCCCAGCAGCCCCCTGGATGATGAGACCTTTGCCCTCCGTCCACTCCTCTAGCTGGGACACCCTCTCCTCCAGCTCCACCATCATAGAACCTGGAGGAAAACAGGGTAGTGTTCAGTAGAGATAAAACATTTTGAACCTGCGTGAAACAGGGAGGTACAACCTGAACATGTTCAATATGAGGTTAAGGATTGACGAGAGATGAACTGTGATGAGAATTCTAGATAGTCCGCATAATCAAATAGCATTCAGCTCAGACACCCAGGGGTCTCTTCACAGCCCCCAAGTCCAAAATGAATTCACGGTAATGCTCAGACACCCAGGGGTCTCTTCACAGCCCCCAAGTCCAAAATGAATTCACGGTAATGCTCAGACACCCAGGGGTCTCTTCACAGTCCCCAAGTCCAAAATGAATTCACGGTAATACACAGACACCCAGGGGTCTCTTCACAGCCCCCAAGTCCAAAATGAATTCACGGTAATGCTCAGACACCCAGGGGTCTCTTCATAGTCGCCAAGTCCAAAATGAATTCACGGTAATGCTCAGACACCCAGGGGTCTCTTCACAGCCCCCAAGTCCAAAATGAATTCACGGTAATGCTCAGACACCCAGGGGTCTCTTCACAGTCCCCAAGTCCAAAATGAATTCACGGTAATGCTCAGACACCCAGGGGTCTCTTCACAGTCCCCAAGTCCAAAATGAATTCACGGTAATGCTCAGACACCCAGGGGTCTCTTCACAGTCCCCAAGTCCAAAATGAATTCACGGTAATGCACAGTATTATACAGAGCCATGATTGAATGGAGCTCCCATCTCCCAATTACTCAAACGAACAGCAAAATTACCTTTAAAAAAACCCCGGATTAAACAACATCTCATGGAACGACGGAGACTGTGAGGGGACACAAACAAACACACATTGTTTTGTTGTATTGTTTGATGTTTTGTTGTATTGTTTCTAGATGTTGTATTGTTTCTAGATGTTGTATTGTTTCTAGATGTTGTATTGTTAAATGTTTTGTTGTATTGTTTCTATATGTTGTATTGTTTCTAGATGTTGTATTGTTTCTATATGTTGTATTGTTTCTATATGTTGTATTGTTTCTAGATGTTGTATTATTTCTATATGTTGTATTGTTAAATGTTTTGTTGTATTGTTTCTATATGTTGTATTGTTTCTAGATGTTGTATTGTTTCTAGATGTTGTATTGTTTCTAGATGTTGTATTGTTAAATGTTTTGTTGTATTGTTTCTAGATGTTGTATTGTTTCTAGATGTTGTATTATTAAATGTTTTGTTGTATTGTTTCTAGATGTTGTATTGTTTCTAGATGTTGTATTGTTAAATGTTTTGTTGTATTGTTTCTAGATGTTGTATTGTTTCTAGATGTTGTATTATTAAATGTTTTGTTGTATTGTTTCTAGATGTTGTATTATAAGTCCTTGTTCATCAGTGTATCAGTTTTTTTGTGGGCCCCCAGGAAGTGCAGCTGCTGCAAAAGCTAATGGGGATCCAAATAAACACATTTTTATGTCATCTGTTGCTAAACGTTTTGCTACAGTGTGCCCTACTTAACGCAACCCAGTTCATTGAGCACCAGCCCCCTTAGTCCCACTGTCATTCTCAGGAGAAACAAAGAGTTATATATATATATATATTTCGCTCCGTTTGGTGAAGAGAAAACCACAGATAATCGGAGTGATATTTAGTCTGAATTGCAGGTTAGCAAAGAGCAACAGTCAGATCAGTGAATATAATAGAACATTAGACAGTGCTTCCGTACCAGAGAAAGCGTTCATGCGAGCAGGGTTGTTGACGGTCAGTACAGCGATGCCTGACTCCTGTTTGACGAGGTCTATAGATCCCCCAGGGAAAGCTTGGAGTTTCTCTCTGATCTCCTTCTCCTGGAAGCCCTTAGCAGTGGTGGAAACAGATCCAATCCCCCTGAGGAGGTGGTGCTGCCCCCAGGCACCAGGCCAACTGACCCTGAGGAGGAGGTGCTGCCCCCAGGCACCAGGCCGACTGACCCTGAGGAGGAGGTGCTGCCCCCAGGCACCAGGCCGACTGACCCTGAGCAGGTGCTGCCCGGCTGCAGACAGAACCATGCTGCTGCTACCAGGGAAAGGTAGGACAGAAGGATGGAGGGATAGAAACAGATAGGAGAGAGGGACTGAGCAAGGGAAAGAGGGGAGCAGAGGGAGGGAAACAGAGAGAGGAAGAGCAAGGGAGGGAAACAGAGAGGAACAGAGGGAGGGAAACAGAGAGAGGAAAAGCAAGGGAGGGAAACAGAGAGGAACAGAGGGAGGGAAACAGAGAGAGGAAGAGCAAGGGAGGGAAACAGAGAGAGGAAGAGCAAGGGAGGGAAACAGAGAGAGGAACAGAGGGAGGGAAACAGAGAGAGGAAGAGCAAGGGAGGGAAACAGAGAGAGGAACAGAGGGAGGGAAACAGAGAGGAAGAGCAAGGGAGGGAAACAGAGAGAGGAACAGAGGGAGGGAAACAGAGATGAATCAGCACTGTTATTGAACTGTAAAACAGTTGGCCAGAGTTGATTGCTAGGTCGTATGTGTGCAGCTACCAGCCCATAATAGTCCCCTGTCTGTGCTAACTGAGGCAGATAGACACTAGCTCAGGTACAAGGGACATGCGTCCGGTCCCAACTAAGAGATCTACACATGCGCATCTGACCCATGCAGAGGAACCTTATTGTTGTTGTCTTCGTGCGATGGGCAAGAGCTAGCTGACTAGCCATGTCCTTCAGTTATAAGCCCTTATAAACATGCGGATTTCTAAAAGCGTAGACTTTAATAACATCCCCAAAGTACAGTGGAAAAACGTCCCTAACAACCTGATCATTAAGTGATATAACATAAGAAGCTACATCTTAAAATCATTCACAAACCTGTGCTGTCTGATAGCTCAATGTTGTGGTGTTACATTGAAACTCCCCCCCCCGGAAACATGAACCAGTGAACAATGGGACTTGGCCACACGAGGGCAAGCTAATACTCCCATCATTCAGAAAGTTAGATTCTATGTAGTATTACCAAAGAGAATTGTGGTATACAGTCATTTTTAGGTTCACTGTACTGGCTAGTAATTATACAGGTCGTTAAAAAATGATTTAAACATAATGTGCTGTCAGTTCACTACCTTTCCTCTCAACATTTATTTATTTTGATTTTTTATTTAACCTTTATTTAAATTAGGCAAGTCAGTTAAGAACACATTTTTATTTACAATGACGGCCTACCAAAAGGCCTCCTGCGGGGACGGGGGCTTAAAATTAAAAATAAATTTAAAAAATACATACTTTTTTTTTTTTTAAATACCTGCTCCTGATGTCACCACCTTTCCTCTCTACCTGCTCCTGATATTAACACCTTTCCTCTCTACCTGCTCCTGATATTAACACCTTTCCTCTCTACCTGCTCCTGATATTAACACCTTTCCTCTCTACCTGCTCCTGATATCACCACCTTTCCTCTCTACCTGCTCCTGATATTAACACCTTTCCTCTCTACCTGCTCCTGATATTAACACCTTTCCTCTCTACCTGCTCCTGATATTAACACCTTTCCTCTCTACCTGCTCCTGATATTAACACCTTTCCTCTCTACCTGCTCCTGATGTCTCCACCTTTCCTCTCTACCTGCTCCTGATATTAACACCTTTCCTCTCTACCTGCTCCTGATATCACCACCTTTCCTCTCTACCTGCTCCTGATATTAACACCTTTCCTCTCTACCTGCTCCTGATATCACCACCTTTCCTCTCTACCTGCTCCTGATATCACCACCTTTCCTCTCTACCTGCTCCTGATATCACCACCTTTCCTCTCTACCTGCTCCTGATATTAACACCTTTCCTCTCTACCTGCTCCTGATATCACCACCTTTCCTCTCTACCTGCTCCTGATATCACCACCTTTCCTCTCTACCTGCTCCTGATATCACCACCTTTCCTCTCTACCTGCTCCTGATATCACCACCTTTCCTCTCTACCTGCTCCTGATATCACCACCTTTCCTCTCTACCTGCTCCTGATATCACCACCTTTCCTCTCTACCTGCTGTTGATATCACCACCTTTCCTCCCTACCTGCTCCTGATATTAACACCTTTCCTCTCTACCTGCTCCTGATATCACCACCTTTCCTCTCTACCTGCTCCTGATATCACCACCTTTCCTCTCTACCTGCTCCTGATATTAACACCTTTCCTCTCTACCTGCTCCTGATATCACCACCTTTCCTCTCTACCTGCTCCTGATATTAACACCTTTCCTCTCTACCTGCTCCTGATGTCACCACCTTTCCTCTCTACCTGCTCCTGATATCACCACCTTTCCTCTCTACCTGCTCCTGATATCACCACCTTTCCTCTCTACCTGCTCCTGATATCACCACCTTTCCTCTCTACCTGCTGTTGATATCACCACCTTTCCTCCCTACCTGCTCCTGATATTAACACCTTTCCTCTCTACCTGCTCCTGATATCACCACCTTTCCTCTCTACCTGCTCCTGATATCACCACCTTTCCTCTCTACCTGCTCCTGATATTAACACCTTTCCTCTCTACCTGCTCCTGATATCACCACCTTTCCTCTCTACCTGCTCCTGATATTAACACCTTTCCTCTCTACCTGCTCCTGATATCACCACCTTTCCTCTCTACCTGCTCCTGATATCACCACCTTTCCTCTCTACCTGCTCCTGATATCACCACCTTTCCTCTCTACCTGCTCCTGATATTAACACCTTTCCTTTCTACCTGCTGTTGATATTCATGTAAGGGTCGTCTCCTTTGTTAACCAGATTGGATGTTTGATATAAAACACACACCAACCATAATTCTGCTATAGTGTCTCCACACAGTAAGTGTGTAAGATCACATGGCAGTAAGAACAGAGCTGCTTTCTGCCCGCCTCCATTCAATCCCCCCCTTTTTTAAATTTTTTATAAACAAAGCATTGTGTCTGAGGAACACATTCAGCTTGCAGGTCCTTATTCAGTCAGGAGAGGAGGCTTTGTAATAACACATAGTTGGTTACATCCCCAGCAGAGAGGTTGGATTCAGAACTCAGCTTACAGTAAATCAACTTCTCTCAATTGATTTGGGATTGGTCACCAAAGCTAACTGATCCGAGAGAAGGTCAGGCTTATTCTACAATCACACATACTGATAGTGCTTCTGAAGTACAGCTCTTTCATCTATGGGTCGGCCTATATCTGTAGAATGCCCTGTTTGATGTTTCATCACTCTGGACTCTGGCATACTGTGTCCCAATGGGCCCTGGTCAAAGGTAGTGTATTAAATAGGACATACTGCATTCCAATGGGCCCTGGTCAAAGGTAGTGTATTAAATAGGACATACTGCATTCCAATGGGCCCTGGTCAAAGGTAGTGTATTAAATAGGACATACTGCATTCCAATGGGCCCTGGTCAAAGGTAATGTATTAAATAAGACATACTGCATTCCAATGGGCCCTGGTCAAAGGTAGTGTATTAAATAAGACATACTGCATTCCAATGGGCCCTGGTCAAAGGTAGTGTATTAAATAGGACATACTGCATTCCAATGGGCCCTGGTCAAAGGTAATGTATTAAATAAGACATACTGCATTCCAATGGGCCCTGTGATGTCACCTCTCCAGGGTAGTTAAATGTGTGATGTCATCTCTCCAGGGTAGTTAAATATGTGATGTCATCTCTCCAGGGTAGTTAAATGTGTGATGTCATCTCTCCAGGGTAGTTAAATGTGTGATGTCATCTCTCCAGGGTAGTTAAATATGTGATGTCACCTCTCCAGGGTAGTTAAATGTGTGATGTCACCTCTCCAGGGTAGTTAAATGTGTGATGTCACCCCTCCAGGGTAGTTAAATGTGTGATGTCACCTCTCCAGGGTAGTTAAATGTGTGATGTCATCTCTCCAGGGTAGTTAAATGTGTGATGTCACCCCTCCAGGGTAGTTAAATGTGTGATGTCACCTCTCCAGGCTAGTTAAATGTGTGATGTCACCCCTCCAGGGTAGTTAAATGTGTGATGTCATCTCTCCAGGGTAGTTAAATGTGTGATGTCACCTCTCCAGGGTAGTTAAATGTGTGATGTCATCTCTCCAGGGTAGTTAAATGTGTGATGTCACCTCTCCAGGGTAGTTAAATGTGTGATGTCATCTCTCCAGGGTAGTTAAATGTGTGATGTCACCTCTCCAGGGTAGTTAAATGTGTGATGTCACCTCTCCAGGGTAGTTAAATATGTGATGTCACCCCTCCAGGGTAGTTAAATGTGTGATGTCACCTCTCCAGGGTAGTTAAATGTGTGATGTCACCTCTCCAGGGTAGTTAAATGTGTGATGTCATCTCTCCAGGGTAGTTAAATGTGTGATGTCACCTCTCCAGGGTAGTTAAATGTGTGATGTCACCTCTCCAGGGTAGTTAAATGTGTGATGTCATCTCTCCAGGGTAGTTAAATGTGTGATGTCACCTCTCCAGGGTAGTTAAATGTGTGATGTCACCTCTCCAGGGTAGTTAATTGTGTGACGTCACCCCTCCAGGGTAGTTAAATGTGTGATGCTGAACGACCTCTAACTCAGGTGATGTTATTACTGCGTCTAACTCAGGTGATGTTTATACTGCGTCTAACTCAGGTGATGTTTACACTGCGTCTAACTCAGGTGATGTTTATACTGCGTCTAACTCAGGTGATGTTAACACTGCGTCTAACTCAGGTGATGTTTATACTGCGTCTAACTCAGGTGATGTTATTACTGCGTCTAACTCAGGTGATGTGTCTAACTCAGGTGATGTGTCTAACTCAGGTGATGTTTATACTGCGTCTAACTCAGGTGATGTTAACACTGTGTCTAACTCAGGTGATGTTATTACTGCGTCTAACTCAGGTGATGTGTCTAACTCAGGTGATGTTATTACTGCGTCTAACTCAGGTGATGTTTACACTGCGTCTAACTCAGGTGATGTTTATACTGCGTCTAACTCAGGTGATGTTAACACTGCGTCTAACTCAGGTGATGTTTATACTGCGTCTAACTCAGGTGATGTTAACACTGTGTCTAACTCAGGTGATGTGTCTAACTCAGGTGATGTTTATACTGCGTCTAACTCAGGTGATGTTAACACTGTGTCTAACTCAGGTGATGTGTCTAACTCAGGTGATGTTTATACTGCGTCTAACTCAGGTGATGTTAACACTGCGTCTAACTCAGGTGATGTTAACACTGCGTCCAACTCAGGTGATGTTTATACTGCGTCTAACTCAGGTGATGTTAACACTGCGTCTAACTCAGGTGATGTTTATACTGCGTCTAACTCAGGTGATGTTAACACTGTGTCTAACTCAGGTGATGTGTCTAACTCAGGTGATGTTTATACTGCGTCTAACTCAGGTGATGTTAACACTGCGTCTAACTCAGGTGATGTTTATACTGCGTCTAACTCAGGTGATGTTAACACTGTGTCTAACTCAGGTGATGTGTCTAACTCAGGTGATGTTTATACTGCGTCTAACTCAGGTGATGTTAACACTGTGTCTAACTCAGGTGATGTGTCTAACTCAGGTGATGTTTATACTGCGTCTAACTCAGGTGATGTTTATACTGCGTCTAACTCAGGTGATGTTTATACTGCGTCTAACTCAGGTGATGTTTATACTGCGTCTAACTCAGGTGATGTTTACACTGCGTCTAACTCAGGTGATGTTAACACTGTGTCTAACTCAGGTGATGTGTCTAACTCAGGTGATGTTTATACTGCGTCTAACTCAGGTGATGTTAACACTGTGTCTAACTCAGGTGATGTGTCTAACTCAGGTGATGTTTATACTGCGTCTAACTCAGGTGATGTTTATACTGCGTCTAACTCAGGTGATGTTTATACTGCGTCTAACTCAGGTGATGTTTACACTGCGTCTAACTCAGGTGATGTTAACACTGTGTCTAACTCAGGTGATGTTTATACTGCGTCTAACTCAGGTGATGTGTCTAACTCAGGTGATGTTTATACTGCGTCTAACTCAGGTGATGTGTCTAACTCAGGTGATGTTTATACTGTGTCTAACTCAGGTGATGTTTATACTGCGTCTAACTCAGGTGACGTTTATACTGCGTCTAACTCAGGTGATGTGTCTAACTCAGGTGATGTTTATACTGTGAAAACACAATAAGACATAAAGAGAGGGAGACGAGGAGCCACTGAGCTGAACGACCTGATAGCCAATAGCAGCCCTGTAACGGTAAGGAGCCACTGAGCTGAACGACCTGATAGCCAATAGCAGCCCTGTAACGGTAAGAAGGTAAGAATAGCAAGACAAACATACAGACACGTTCTAGATGTATGAGTCTGGTCACATAAGGGATGACTGTCTCTACTGGTAGGATAGTATCGTCATGGAGACAGCAAGTTATTCCATAGACCGATAGGGAGACGGGCCGCCCCCAGGTGGTGAAGGTAGGCAACAACACCTCCACTACGCTGATCCTCAACACGGGGGTCCCACAAGGGTGCGTGCTCAGCCCCCTCCTGTGCTCTCTGTTCACCCATGACTGGTTTGCAGACGACGCAACAGTAGTGGGCCTGATTACCAACAATGACGAGACAGCCTACAGGGAGGAGGTGAAGGCCCTGGCGGAGCGGTGCCAGGAAAATAACCTCTCCCTCAACGTCAACACAACGAAGGATCCGATCGTGGAATACGGGATGCAGCAGAGAGAGCACATCACAGACAACCTGAAATGGTCCACCCACACAGACACTGTTGTGAAGAAGTCGCAGCAGCGCCTCTTTAACCTCTGGAGGCTGAAGAAATTTGTCTTGGTCCATAAGACCCTCACAAACTTCTACAGATGCACCATTGAGAGTGAATACCAGATCTGTGAATACCAGACCCGTGAATACCAGTCCTGTGAATACCAGTCCTGTGAATACCAGTCCTGTGAATACCAGTTCAGTGAATACCAAACCCGTGAATACCAAACCCGTGAATACCAAACCCGTGAATACCAGTCCCGTGAATACCAGTCCCGTGAATACAAGACCCGTGAATACCAGACCCGTGAATACCAGACCTGTGAATACCAGTCCCGTGAATACCAGACCCGTGAATAGCAGACCCGTGAATAGCAGACCCGTGAATACCAGTCCCGTGAATACCAGTCCCGTGAATACCAGACCCGTGAATACCAGACCCGTGAATACCAGTCCCGTGAAAACGGTTTCAACTGTACCGGGCAGATGGCAGACAGCGTATATCAGTATATCTCAGCGTCTGCCATCTGCCCGGTACAGTTGAAACTGGGATTCATCTGTGAAGATTAACATTTCTCCAGCTGCCAGTGGCCATCAAAGGTGAGCATTTGCCCACTGAAGTCGGTTAGGATGCAGAACTGCAGTCAGGTCAAGACCCTGGTGAGGACGACGAGCCTGCAGATGAGCTTCCCTGAGACGTGTATAGCGTTGTGTGGGCTAGCATTTAGCTGATGTCAACGTGTGCCCCATGGTGGAGGTGGGGTTATGGTATGGGCCCCATGGTGGAGGTGGGGTTATGGTATGTGCCCCATGGTGGAGGTGGGGTTATGGTATGGGCCCCATGGTGGAGGTGGGGTTATGGTATGGGCCCCATGGTGGAGGTGGGGTTATGGTATGGGCCCCATGGTGGCGGTGGGGTTATGGTATGGGGCCCATGGTGGAGGTGGGGTTATGGTATGGGCCCCATGGTGGAGGTGGGGTTATGGTATGGGCCCCATGGTGGAGGTGGGGTTATGGTATGGGGCCGATGGTGGCGGTGGGGTTATGGTATGGGCCCCATGGTGGCGGTGGGGTTATGGTATGGGCCCCATGGTGGAGGTGGGGTTATGGTATGGGGCCCCACGGTGGAGGTGGGGTTATGGTATGGGCCCCATGGTGGCGGTGGGGTTATGGTATGGGCCCCACGGTGGCGGTGGGGTTATGGTATGGGCCCCATGGTGGAGGTGGGGTTATGGTATGGGCCCCATGGTGGAGGTGGGGTTATGGTATGGGCCCCATGGTGGCGGTGGGGTTATGGTATGGGCCCCATGGTGGAGGTGGGGTTATGGTATGGGCCCCATGGTGGCGGTGGGGTTATGGTATGGGCCCCATGGTGGAGGTGGGGTTATGGTATGGGCCCCATGGTGGCGGTGGGGTTATGGTATGGGCCCCATGGTGGAGGTGGGGTTATGGTATGGGCCCCATGGTGGCGGTGGGGTTATGGTATGGGCCCCATGGTGGAGGTGGGGTTATGGTATGGGCCCCATGGTGGCGGTGGGGTTATGGTATGGGCCCCATGGTGGAGGTGGGGTTATGGTATGGGCCCCATGGTGGCGGTGGGGTTATGGTATGGGGCAGGCATAAGCTACGGACAATGAACACAATTGCATTTTATCGATGGCAATTTGAATGCTCAGCGATACCGTGACGAGATCTCGAGGCCCATTGTCGTGCCATTCATCCACCGCCATCACCTCATGTTTCAGCATAATAATGCACAACCCCATGTCACAAGGATCTGTACACAATTCCTTGAAGCTGAAAATGTCCCAGTTCTTCCATGGCCTGCATACTCACCAGACATGTCATCCATTGAGCATGTTTGGGATGCTCTGGATCTACGTGTACAACAGCGTGTTCCAGTTCACGCCAATATCCATTAACTTCGCACAGCCATTGAAGAGGAATGGGACAACATTCCACAATCAACAGCCTGATCAACTCTATGTGAAGGAGATGTGTCGCGCTGCATCAGGCAAATGGTGGTCACACCAGATACTGACTGGTTTTCTAATCTACACCCCTACCTTTAAAAAAAATATATATATCTGTGACCAACAGATGCATATCTGTATCCCCAGTCATGTGAAATCCATAAATTAGAGCCTAATTAATTTATTTCAATTGACTGATTTCCTTATATGAGATATATATTATATGAACTGTGACTCAGTAAAATCTTAGAAATTGTTGCATGTTGTGTTTCTATTTTTGTTGGGTGTATTTTAAAGTAAAGGACATTGTGACAGCCAGCTTGGATACCGTACCTACAGTACAGTGCCTTCGGAAAACATTCAAACCCCTTCCTTGACCTTCACCCCAGTCTGAGGTCCTGAGCGCTCTGGAGCAGATTTTCATCATCAAGGATCTGTACTTTGCTCTGTTTATCTTTCCCTCGATCCTGACTAGTCTCCCAGTCCCTATTGCTGAAAAACATCCCCACAGCATGATGCTGCCACCACCATGCTTCACCGTAGGGATGGTGCCAGGTTTCCTCCAGCATTAAGGCCAAAGAGTTCAATCTTGGTTTCATCAGACCAGAGAATCCTGTTCCTCATGGTCTCAGAGTCCTTTAGGTGCCTTTTGGCAAACTCCAAGCGGGCTGTCGTGTGCCTTTTACTGAGGAGTGGCTTCCGTCTGGCCACTCTTCCATAAAGGCCTGATTTGTGGAGTGCTGCAGAGATAGTTGTCCTTCTGGAAGGTTCTCCCATCTCCACAGAGGAACTCTAGAACTCTGTCAGAATGACCATCGGGTTCTTGGTCACCTCCCTGACCAAGGCCCTTCTCCCCCGATTGCTTAGTTTGGCCAGGCGGCCAGCTCTAGGAAGAGTCTTGGTGGTTCCAAACTTCTTCCATTTAATAATGATGGAGGCCACTGTGTTCTTGGGGACCTTCAATGCTGCAGACATTTTTTGGTACCCTTCCCCAGATCTGTGACGACACAATCCTGTCTCGGAGCTCTACGGACAATTCCTTTGACCTCATGGCTTGGTTTTTGCTCTGACGTGTACTGTCAACTGTGGGACCTTATATAGACAGGTGTGTGCCTTTCCAAATCATATCCAATCAATTGAATTCACCACAGATGGACTCCAATCAAGTTGTAGAAACATCTCAAGGATGATCAATGGAAACAGGATGAACCTGAGCTCAATTTCAAGTTTCATAGCAAAGGGTCTGAATACTTATGTAAATAAGGTATTACTGTTTTTATTTTTAATACATGTTCAAACATTAAAAAACTGTTTTTGCTTTGTCATTATAGGGTATTGTTTGTAGATTGATCCATTTTAGAATAAGGCTGTAACATAACAAAATGTGTAAAAAGTGAAGTGGTTTGAATACTTCCCAGAAGGCCCTGTATTTCAGAGGTACAATTGCTACTAGGGTGGAGCTCCATTTTAAAACGCTACAGTTTAGAATGTTCTATTTAAAAGCAGGCAGGAATTCTAAACGGTTCCTGGACTCTATCCCAGTCATTCCAGACTCTGGGACTCTGCCCTATCCCAGTCATTCCAGACTCTGGGACTCTGCCCTAACCCAGTCATTCCAGACTCTGAGACTGCTCTATCCCAGTCATTCCAGACTCTGAGACTCTGCTCTACCCCAGTCATTCCAGACTCTGGGACTCTGCTCTACCCCAGTCATTCAAGACTCTGAGACTCTGCTCTACCCCAGTCATTCCAGACTCTGGGACTCTGCTCTAACCCAGTCATTCCAGACTCTGGGACTCTGCCCTAACCCAGTCATTCAAGACTCTGCCCTATCCCAGTCATTCCAGACTCTGGGACTCTGCCCTATCCCAGTCCTTCCAGACTCTGGGACTCTGCCCTATCCCAGTCATTCCAGACTCTGGGACTCTGCCCTAACCCAGTCATTCCAGACTCTGCCCTATCCCAGTCATTCCAGACTCTGGGACTCTGCCTTATCCCAGTCATTCCAGACTCTGCCCTATCCCAGTCATTCCAGACTCTGGGACTCCGCTCTTTCCCAGTCATTCCAGACTCTGGGACTCTGCTCTACCCCAGTCATTCCAGACTCTGGGACTCTGCTCTACCCCAGTCATTCCAGACTCTGGGACTCTGCCCTACCTTAGTCATTCCAGACTCTGGGACTCTGCCCTATCCCAGTCATTCCAGACTCTGGGACTCTGCCTTATCCCAGTCCTTCCAGACTCTGGGACTCTGCCCTATCCCAGTCATTCCAGACTCTGGGACTCTGCCTTATCCCAGTCATTCCAGACTCTGCCCTAACCCAGTCATTCCAGACTCTGGGACTCTGCCCTAAACCAGTCATTCCAGACTGGGACTCTGCCCTACCCCAGTCATTCCAGACTCTGGGACTCTGCCCTAACCCAGTCCTTCCAGACTCTGGGACTCTGCTCTACCCCAGTCATTCCAGACTCTGGGACTCTGCTCTACCCCAGTCATTCCAGACTCTGGGACTCTGCCCTAACCCAGTCATTCCAGACTCTGGGACTCTGCCCTACCCCAGTCCTTCCAGACTCTGGGACTCTGCTCTACCCCAGTCATTCCAGACTCTGGGACTCTGCTCTACCCCAGTCATTCCAGACTCTGGGACTCTGCCCTATCCCAGTCATTCCAGACTCTGGGACTCTGCCCTACCCCAGTCATTCCAGACTCTGGTACTCTGCCCTATCCCAGTCATTCCAGACTCTGGGACTCTGCTCTACCCCAGTCATTCCAGACTCTGGGACTCTGCCCTAACCCAGTCATTCCAGACTCTGGGACTCTGCCCTACCCCAGTCATTCCAGACTCTGGGACTCTGCCCTACCCCAGTCATTCCAGACTCTGGGACTCTGCCCTAACCCAGTCATTCCAGACTCTGGGACTCTGCTCTAACCCAGTCATTCCAGACTCTGGGACTCTGCCCTAACCCAGTCATTCCAGACTCTGGGACTCTGCTCTACCCCAGTCCTTCCAGACTCTGGGACTCTGCTCTACCCCAGTCATTCCAGACTCTGGGACTCTGCTCTAACCCCAGTCATTCCAGACTGTGGGACTCTGCTCTACCCCAGTCATTCCAGACTCTGGGACTCTGCCCTATCCCAGTCATTCCAGACTCTGGTACTCTGCCCTATCCCAGTCCTTCCAGACTCTGGTACTCTGCCCTATCCCAGTCCTTCCAGACTCTGGGACTCTGCTCTACCCCAGTCATTCCAGACTCTGGGACTCTGCCCTACCCCAGTCATTCCAGACTCTGGGACTCTGCCCTAACCCAGTCATTCCAGACTCTGGGACTCTGCTCTAACCCAGTCATTCCAGACTCTGGG